>NC_057739.1:11629397-11636065 GCF_004010195.1 Chiloscyllium plagiosum | reverse complement strand
TTAGGCCACTGTTGGAATATTGCGTGCAATTCTGGTATCCTTCCTATCAGAAAGAAGTTGTGAAACTTGAAAGGGTTCAGAAAAAATTTACAAGAATGTTGCTAGGGTTGCAGGATTTGAACTATAGGGAGAGGCTGAACAGGCTGGGGCTGTTTTCCCTGGAACGTCGGAGGCTGAGGGGTGACCTTATAGCGGTTTACAAAATTATGAGGGGCATGGATAGAGTAAATAGACAAAGTCTTTTCCATGGGGTCAGAGAGTCCAGAACTAGAGGGCATAGGTTTAGAGTGAGAGGAAAAAGATATAAAAGAAACCTAAGGGGCAACTTTTTCACACAGAGGGTGGTATGTGTATGGAATGAGCTGCCAGAGGAAGTGGTGGAGGCTAGTACAATGGCAACATTTAAAAGGCATTTGGATGGGTATATGAATAGGAAGGATTTGGATGGATATGGGCCGGGTGCTGGCAGGTGGGACTAGATTGGGTTGGAATATCTGGATGGCATGGACCCAAGGGTCTGTTTCCATGCTGTACATCTCTATGACTCTACTTCTTTACCGATACTAATTTCTTGAAGTTCCTCATTCTCACAAGAACCTTAGCACCCAATTATTTCTGGAAAATATTTTGAGTCTTCCAGTGCAAAGACTGATAAAACATATTGATTTCATACCTCTGCAGTTTTCATGATGCCTGTTATAATTTGACCCGTTTCTGTTTCTGACGGTCCCAATTTTACTTTCATAAATTGTTTACCCTTTGTGTCCCTACAGAAATGCTGACAATTTATTTTTATTGCTGATCAACTTGGATATTCACGTTTCTCTTTCCCTATCAATTTTTCCAGACTCCTTTTTCTGAATTCGAAAATCTCTACAATCTGAGGTTTACAGCTCTTTATTGGCAAAATTGTAAGCCCCTTCCTCTAGTCTACTACTATCTTTAACTCCTTGCACTGGTCATATTTTCCTCTGAGACCTAAACAGACATAGGTGACCAATGGACGTGAATACTTTAGGTTACTTGACATTTCTGAAGGACCACAAGCTCGGAAAGATTTGTGTGGTTACTCTGTTAATTAAGGTCTTCAGTGGCACAATAGTGAAAGATGATTTCAGCTTTGAAGACCAGGATGAATGATTGGTTTTGTGTTGAGATAAGAAATAGCGAAGAGAAGAAATCAATTGTGGGAATAGCTTATAGGTTTCTGACAGTAACAACACTAAAATGGTGTAGAGAGGACGTAATAATGGGAACTTCTCAGGAGAACATTAAAATTACATTCGATTATTCAAAGCTAAATTTAAACTGGATGAATTAGGTTGTCAAAGTTAGAGATAAACTCAGAGTGTTTAATAGATATAGCTCAGGGATCCCGCTAGCATTATCTAAACTGTGCAGTCCTATTATATCTAGTCATGAATGTTGGGGGACAATTAACTTACAAACATATGGAGACTCCACAAATATTTTCATCCTCCATGATTAAGGAAGTCCAGCCAGTCAGCGCAAAAGACAAAATTGGAGCATGTGCAACCATCTTCAGCCAGAAGTGCCAAGTGGACAATCTATATTGGTCTCTTCCTAAGCTTCCCAGAATTACAGGTACCCATCCTCAACCAAATCGATTCACTCCACCTGAAATAGCTAAAAGCACTAGACATGGCAATCGCTTAAAACCCTGACAGCATGCTGGCATCAGTACTGAAAACCTGTGCTCTAGAATTAATTATACCCTTAGCTGTACTGTTCCAGGACAGCTACAAGACTGGCATCTCCTGGTAACATGGGAAATCATCCATATACATCTTGTCCATCAAAGATAAGACAAATTCAATCTGGCCAATTACCACCTCTGAGTCTATTTTTGAACAGACATTCCTATAAGCAGCACTTCCTCAGCAATAACTTGCTCATTGAGTTTGGGTTCCACCATAGCCATTTAACTCTTGACCTGATTACAGTCTTGATCCAAATATCAGCAAAAACTAAATTCAAGAGGAACAGTGAGAGTGACAATCCTAAATATCAAGACCACATGTAATTGACAGTGACATCGAAGAGCCTTATTAAAACTAAGATTAACAGGAATCTGGAGGAAAACTCAGTTATTAGAACTGTTCTGATGATCAATTACTGGACTCGAAGCATTAACTCTGTTTTCCTCCCCATGGATACTGCCCATCGAGGATAAAGCAGCCGACTCGACTGGTATTTCATCCACCAATGTATAGTGACAGCAATGCGTAGCATCTACAAATGCATTGCAGCAACTCAACCAGGCCACTATGACAGCACCTCCCAAACCCTCTATGATTTTTCAGAACAAGGACAATTGATATATGGGATTACAACCACCTACAAGTTCCTCTCCAAGTCACACATCATCCTGACCTGGACCTATATTGCACTTCCAGTATTAGCATTGAAACTCCCTTCCTAACAACACTGTGGGTTACCTACATGGGCTGCAGTAGTTTTGGGGAGTAGTTCACCATCACTTATTCATTGGCAATTGTTGGCAATCATAGCCTTGTCAACAACGTGCATATTTGGTGAGGGAGACAAGTGAAATCAATAAATCTTTGAAGGGAATACCTTACTGAATTTGGAGGAAAGAGCAGCAGAATACAAAATATTGGATAGCACTTTCAAAGAGATAGCACAGACACCTTGAATTGAATGGTCTCCTTGAGTGCAGTTCCTTTCTCTGGTAGTCTGAAGGTCATTGAGGGTATATTTTCTTCCAGTTGATGATATTAGATTAAGTGTTAACCTGAACATGAATCAGCTATGCTTGACTTTACACACTTGTTTCCATCAACATGCGAGAACATGCATTCTACCTTGTCATCTAGTTTTATCACTGAAAATGGTGCATAAATAAGGTTCAGATACATAATGGGTGGGTGGTACTGACAACAGAGAAAATGATTCGAGCACAGAATTCAAATGGCAATGATCCATGAATTATTGGAATTCTGTGCTAAGATGATCTTCCCTCCCACCTATCACTGAGCGTGTAGTAATTTTCTATCTGCAGTGATGATGACAAAAGGAAATGAAACGTTTCTGTTTAATGAACGTTATGGCAAGAATTATTCTCTCAGCATGCTCCCCTGCACATCCTTTTGTTTTTAATTACAGATACAGCGGTAATGAAATAAAAGTGCAGCTTTCCAGACCGGAATATTTGTTCCAAATAATAATGGTTCCTTCCACTTGTTATAATACTTCTTCTAACACTGCTATCATTGCATTAGAATGTCTCAAGTTGCAAACTAACAGTGACCACTTGACAGCTGGTTCAAAGATGGGCAAATATACAGAACTAAATTGTAGCAACAAGAAGGGGATAGATTCTATTTCCCATCTTTATTGAGTGAACTAAATAAGTCAAACAAACTTGAGTTGGGGTCAAGAAGCTATAGTCAGTGCTATTTTAAATGATTTAAGATGCTGTAGAAGCCACTCAAACCACCGTGAGACTTTGCTCTCTTTTCCAGAGTCCCAAAAATGCAGAAATATATGGGGAGTGTGACAGTACTGTGGCTTTAAGAAATGAATTGTGTCCTGTTTTTTGTTATGAAGAGAGGTTAAAACAGAGGCGCAGAGCAGTCTGAACTTGCCAATGAAGTAAACTGTTTGTGAGACCTTGGCTTTTTAACAAAAATTTGAAACAATAGAAGCAACATGAAGGGATGAGGTCAAGCTCCCCACAGAACCAGGATTTTAGTTTAATTTTCAGTAGCTGTTGGGGTTTGAAAGCTGCTCTACATCTCCCCCTGCTACAACAAAACAATTGAGTTTTCTCACTCTCTCTCTCTCTGAGTTTTCTCTTGATGCTCTTTTCTCCTGGACTGGAGAGTTGCCTGTGAAACAATTTATTTTACTGAATTTGCCTTTGTCAAGGGTGTGTTTATGGGATGTTACTACCTTGTAACAGTTATTTAGGAGTAGTTAACATATATATTATCTTGCCAAGAACAGAGAAACCTTGATTATCTGAATGAGTCAGGCGGGCACTATTTCGTTCAGACAATTGATTATTCAGATAAGCGATTTGACCTTAAACAAGGGAAGCCATACTGATCTAACACTGTGCTCTACCGGAGAGTTTGTTTATATCCATAATTTTGATAAGTCTGCTAATTAAACAAACTAATCTTTGCATTCTGCAAATTGCAGTTTAAACTGAGAAGGACTAAACTCTCCCCAGCATTAAACAAGGTCCCGAACAGTTTCTCCAATCACAAGAGCATTTGTCAGTTTCTGTGAACTCAGTGCCGTGACAGAAAGACAAAAGCACTGCCTTGCACATGATTTTACTTTCTCTGACATTTTTTTTCATGAATGGCTTGGTAAAGTGACGGGAATAAAGCACTTACTTTTGCAAAGGGCTGTGTAACTAACACTTCTGTCAAAAAAAGTCCAGTCATTGTTGCTTGAGGTGCTTGTTTTCTTTGTTTTTGCCAGCATTTTCAAGTGTTCTTCAGTACAGGTAATCCGAATTCACTTACTTCTTTGATGTAACGTTTTTATGGGATAATCCAAAATTCGGATAATTGATATTCGGATAATTGTGGTTCCTCTGTATTTCGATAGAGTTACAGTGAAGCTACTTTTTAAAATTCTAATTATGTCTGACTTTTAACTATAGTGTAAAAATAAAGTGTTGCTTCAAGTCTGGTAATTTGACCAATAAAATTACATCTGGAACACAACATCTTACACTTGCCTTTAAAAATAAGAAAAAGCTGGGGGCTCGGCTATCTTCACTATATACTTTGAGGGGGTTCAGTCTGGTCCAAAACAAATTGGGGGCTCTTGTTGGGTCCAAAATCTCTAATTCCAAGATGAGTTGAGGAGTATTGGACTCAAAGACAATGAGTGGTGAGTTGGCGCTTTTATTCAGGTGTTGTATTCGATTGGTTTAAACAACGTGTGCCCTCGTGTAGTAATGGCTCTTTCAGTCTTGAAGAATTTCCTGGGAGTGGAAGAAGTTACCTCAGGAGTTTTACAGAAAGTGAGCAAAGCAAAGCTTTTGGAAGAGGCAAAAAAACTGCAGATGTTGGAATCCAAGTAAACAGGCAGGAGACTGGAAGAACACAGCAAGCCAGGCAGTAACAGGAGGTGGAGAACTCAATGCTTTGGGTGCAATCCTCAGTCCTGAAGAAGGGTTACAGCCGAAACGTTGACTTCGCCAAAGCTTTTGGACTCGGCAAATATGTTGGAGTTGGGGTTGCCTTTGTCGGTGCGAAAAAGGGAGGCAATTGCAGCAATAGCTCAACATTTACGATTGCCAAAAATGACTAAAATTCAATTGCAAATGGAGCAGCTTGAATTGGAGGCAATGGCAAGGGAAGAAAGAAAGATATGCAAAAGGAAAAGAGGAAGAAAGAACAGGTCTAGCAGAATAAGGCCAGAAAGACAGAGAAGAAAGGGGGAAAGAGAGGTTTTGAACTTCGGAGGTGGAAATGAATACTCAAAGTCAACATAAAATGATGGAGACGAAAGTGAAGACTGCAGATGCTGGAGATTAGAGTCAAGATTAGAGTAGTGCTGGAAAAGCACAGCAGGTCAGTCAACATCCAAGGAGTAGGAAAATCGATGTTCGGGCAGGAGCCCTTCATCAGGAAGTCCTTCATCTTTCCTGATGAAGGGCTCCTGCCCGAAACGTCGATTTTACTGCTCCTCGGATGCTGCCTGACCTGCTGTGCTTCTCCAGCTCCAGTCTAATCTTGACTATAAAATGTTGGAGTAGAGGTAAAAGATAGGAGTACTGGTGAGGACAATGATGGAGAGCAAACCCATTGCAACCAAAAGCCTGATTTGTTTAAACATGTCCAAGTTTGATGAGAAGGAAGTAGAAGCCTTTCTCATTTCATTTGGGAAGGTGGTTAAACGAATGAAATGGCCAGTAACCATGTGGGCATTGTTGATCCAAACAAAGTTGGTAGATAGAGCTTGTGACATATTTGCGTCACTATCACAGAAGGTATCTGGTGAGTATGATTGGGTGAAAAACAAAATCTTCAGTGCATATGAACTAGTGCCAGAAGCCTACAGACAATGTTTCCAGAATCTGAGGAGGGACCCTGGTCAGGCATAAATTGAGTTTGAAATGATCAAAGTAATTTTGACAGGTGGATAAAGGCATTGAAAATAGATCGACCATATGAAATTCTTAGAGAGATGACTGTTTTGGAGGAGTTCAGAAGTTCATTTCCTAAAGTAGTGAGAACTCATGTGGAAGGGCAGAGAGTACTGCAAGATTGCCAGCGGAAATCGCGGATGATTATGAGTTGGCTGATACATCAAAGCTTGGTTTCCGACACCAATTTCTTTCAGTGAGGAATAGAAACTGGGGAAGAGAGCTTTTGATAAAGCTCAGAAAACTTTTGATAAAGTCCCACATAGGAGGTTAGTGAGCAAAATTAGGGCGCATGGTACTGGGGGCAAAGTACTAACTTGGATTGAAAGTTCGTTGGCTGATAGGAAACAAAGAGTAGTGATAAATGGCTCAATTTTGGAATGGCAGGTACTGACCAGTGGGGTACCGCAGGGATCAGTACTGGGACCGCAGCTTTTTACAATATATGTTAATGATATAGAAGATGATATTAGCAATAACATTAGCAAATTTGCTGATGATACTAAGCTGGATG
>NC_057739.1:11616901-11628940 GCF_004010195.1 Chiloscyllium plagiosum | reverse complement strand
AGAGATGAGGAGAAACTTCTTTACCCAGAGAGTGGTGGCTGTGTGGAATGCTCTGTCCCAGAGGGCAGTGGATGCCCAGTCTCTGGATTCATTTAAGAAAGAGTTGGATAGAGCTCTCAAGGATTGTGGAATCAAGGGTTATGGAGATAAGGCAGGAACAGGATACTGATTAAGGATGATCAGCCATGATCATATTGAATGGTGGTGCAGGCTCGAAGGGCAGAATGGCCTACTCCTGCACCAATTGCCTATTGTCTATAAGAGGGAAATCCTCAGGCAGTAAGGAAAAAAGAGATCTCAGTGAAGATAGTTTACCACAGGGTAAAAAGGAAACCCATGAGGGGGAAAGAGAAGTATAAAAAAGCGCTGGTGTTTTCACTGTAATGGAGTAGGCCACATGAAGGTGTAGTGTTGGTGGTTTAAGTAAAGCACTGTGAAGACTGATGTGGGAAACAGGATATGCCGTTGGGGTTTGTTAAGGTGGTAAAGGAAAGCACAGTGGGAGCTAAAAAAACCTGCAATAAAGGTACAACCTGGTCAGGCATTGGTTCAGAAGAAAGTGTCAGATTCTTTTAAAGAATTTACTTGTATGGGTAAGGTATACTCATGTATGCCAGGAGGAGCAGGTAAAGAAATCAAAATTTTAAGAGACACGGGAGCAAGTCAATCCTTTTTATTTAGAGAATCCTTACAGTGTGGAAGCAGGCCATTCGGCCCACCAAGTCCACACCAACACTCTGAATAGCATTGTCCCCAGGTTGACCCCATCCGTGTAACCCTGCAATTCCAATGGCTAATCAACCTCGCTAACACACCTCTGGGCACTATGGGCAATTTTGCATGGCCAATCTACCTAACCTACGCATCTTTGGACTGTGGGAGGAAGCCAGAGCACCCCAACCCACACAAATATAGGGAGAACATGCAAACTCCACACAGATAGCTATCCAAGGGTGGAATCGGAACTGGGTCCCTGGTGTAGTGAGGCAGCAGTGCTAACCTCTGAGCCACCATGCTACCGTCATAATGAGTGATGAAGAGATTTATTATTCCGAAGGAGTACTACGAGAAAAGGTGGTAATATATGGAAGTCATGGTGAGAAGAGCAGTGCTCCATTATATAAAGTGAGGTTGGAAAATCCTGTGCAAAGTGGTGAAGTGGTAATTGGAGTAACAGAGAAATTCAGTTTATAGCTGGATTACATGTGAGAAAGTGCCTACTGTTGTAGAAAAGCCAATGGAAAGTCAGACAACTCAAGTGTTACAGGAAGTATATCCTGGGATTTTTCTTGAAGTTGTGATAACAAAGCTGCAGATTGAAACAGGAAAAACCAGAGAGTACAGACAAGGAAGTTGAAATAGGTTGAGAAAAAGAACAAGTACAGGTGAAGGACAAAGTAAATATTTTTGGTTTAGAAAAGCGAGTTGAATTACAAAAAAAGATGAAAACCTAAAGCAGTTGTATTAAAAAAAAATGCAGTAGAAGAATCTGAGTTTTTCCCAGAATGCTATTTCGTTAACAATGAAGCTCGATGAGGAAATGAAGACCATCACATATTTAGGCAAATGGAAATGGGCAAAACTTCATCAAGTTGTATTACCAGTAGGTTTCTGAAAGGACATATAGCAGGCAGCACATGAATTACCAGTTGGAAGTCAGGAAGATTGAGGCCAAAATATAAAAACAGTTTGTTTTTTGGCCTGAACTGCAGAAGGATGTGGTTGACTTTTGCTGGACATGTCATACGTGTCAGGCAATAGGAAATACTCAGGCAGTGATAAATCCAGCACCCTTAATATCCATTCTCACATTTGAGAAACCTTTTTAAGAGTCTTAATTGTTTGGATAGGACCCCTATCTAAGACAAAAAGGAGGAATCAGTATCTATTGACCATAATGGATGTGTCAACGAGATTGTCAGAGGACATTCCATTACACAATATCGTAGCTGAAAACATCAGAGGAGAGTTATTCAAATTTGTTTTTACTAGATATGGACTATCCACAGAAAAAAAACAATCAGATTAAGGATCAAATTTTACATTAAAGTTATTCAAGAAAAGTGTGGATAGCTTGGGAATAAAACAATTCAAATCCACTGCATACCATCCAGAACTGCAGGGAGCAATAGTACGGTGGAATTAAACAGATGAGGAATGCTACATTGGGGAGTGTTTATGATGTAATAAATTATATCTTAGCATACTTAGCACTTTTAAAATAATATTCCTGGGCAGTTTTCATTTGGCATATTTATACATTTGATCATGTCATTCCCAGGACGTGATAAAAATACTTTATTACAAAAAGAAAATCAACTTCACTATGATGGATGGCATGCTGTTTAATGTGCACAAGATCTTTGAGTTTAAACCCAGTCTCGCTATGTATTCATAAGATGAAGAGAGAGATTGGACTGAGGAGGAGCAACATACTAGTAAAATAATGCTATAATGTTTTCAGGGAAGAGATGAAATGTGATCTCAGTCATCCATTAGACACGACGCAATCAATACCCTTTGCTATCCTAATGATAGTCATTAAGTGACACCTCGTTATTTCTCTTATGCACCCAAAATACATTTGCCAGTATCAACATCACTCACAACTTCATTATACATTCCTGCAACTTGCACTGGGTCTTGAAAAGTTTGCACACAAGAAAAGTTTAGAAGGCAACTTTCTACATTTAACTTTTAATAATGTTTAAATTACATGTATTGTATTAAGACTTATTGAACAAAGCACCAAATCTGCAAATGTTTACATTTCCAAATCTAGTTGCTTCAGTTATATAATATTGCGTCATGAGAAACAAAGCACCAACTTGTAGAATCAAATTATTACAGAAGCTGGAATCTGTAGCGAAAACAAAAAATGCTGGAAATTGCAGTGGGTCAGAGGTCAGATGAAGAGTCATCTGGACTCAAAATATCAACTTGCTCTCTCTCCACCAATTTGTATTGTATGGATTACTGCTGATTCACACAAAAGCAGTTTCAAGATTTACGTTCAGATATTTTGCAGGGTCTGGAAAGGCGAAATTGTCAAAACAGTTGCTGGATTTGGACTGGGATAACATATTAAATATAGATTTATGGTAATTGGAAAAAGAGCCAGAGGTGAGATTAGGACAGTTTCATTTATGCCCTGATATGCAATGACCTCGAATTCACCACCTGAATGAGTGGGTAGAAGCAGAATCAATAATAACTGTAGGAGAGAAGTGGGAACATTTCAAGACTAGATTGAAAAGATAGAGAGTTGGACTAATTGGGTAGATCTTTCAAGAAGCTGAAAGAGGCAATTTATTTCTTTATTCTTTGATGGTGTGTTGGCATTGTAGACAAGGCCAGCATTTGTTGTCTGTCCTTACACTCCTTTGAACTGAGTGGTTTGCTTGGCAGAGTGCAATCAGGAACCAAGCTTCTGTGGATCTGGAATCATATGTAGGTCAAGTTGGGTAAGGATGGCGGATATTCCTCCTGAAAGGATATTAGTAAATCAGATGGGGTTTAGAGCAATTGAGGATCATTGTATGGTCACCTCTACACTCATGTCAGAGTTTTGCTTTAGTTGAATTTAAAATTTCACCAGCAACTGTGTTGGGATTTGAACATATATCCAGTATCATTATCACAGTGCCACCTCCCTATTACGATAGGCTGAGTGGCCTCTTCCCGTGCTGCAATATTTTTAAGATGAAAAAAAATTATTCTCCTGACAAGGAGAATCACGATGCTTTCCAAATGCTTGCAACCAAGAATACAGGTAACATCATTATAGTCCCAGATAGCTGCTTTCTCATTAACGAGAGACAACTGTCAGTCAAACCTGAGGGGTTGCCACACCTCACGAGGGGTGAGGTTGAGAAGACGGTGAAGCCAATGTGGGATTTGAATCCACAAAGCTGGCATCACTCCAGGCTGTAAACAAGCTATCCAGCCAAACAAATGCAAGAATGATCATGAATAATAAACTTGACTGGGCAACCTCAGAATAGTATTGCACATCATCTATTCTTTCTGCCGATTTGAGAGAGATTAATGATGAGTACTGAATAGTGAGCAGTTTCCATCAGGTACCCACAGGATTCCTGAGTCAGCTGGATTGCCCAAAGGACAGCTGACTATATAGGGCAGCACGGTGGCTCAGTGGTGAGCACAGTGCCAGAGACCCATGTTCGATTCTAGCCACAGACAACTGTCAGTGGGGAGTTCGCACACAGTCCCCGTGTCTGCATGTTTTCCCTCCAGGTGCTCTAGCTTCTTCCAACAGTCTGAAGATATGCAGATTAGCCTGATTGGCCGTACTGAATTGCTCACAGTGACCAAGGATGTACAAGTGAGGTGAATTAGCCATGGGAAACAAGGATATGGTGGGTCCGGGGGGGTGATACTCTTCAGAGGGGTGGTGTGCACTTGATTGGCCAAATGGTCTTCTTCTCACTGTGGGATTCTATGTAGATTTTAATCCTGGCCTGGATGTACTAAACTGAGAAGTCTGCTGCATCTCAATCAATATGTTCAAAATTTCTCCTCCTGAAAAATCACTCACTCCATGTCTACTCCATGGAATGTAAATTGTTCACAGCTCTAGATCCTTATCCACCAAAAAATAGACCATCAGAACATGTGACCTGTGGAAACAGAAGGCACTTCCCTTAAAAGTATCACTGTCCCTATTGGGATTTGAGTCCTGCTTCATGACAGTGGAGGACACAACTAATTAGGATTCCACAAAATAGCAGCTTAATTATTCAACATTCTATGTACATTGCCACTCAAATGGATATTGGTCAAGTCAAGCAGAGTTGTGTCATCATCATTTACACAAATTCAGAGTTAAAATATTGAGGGGAAATGCCCACTAGATTGAAGGACTGGTTTTCACAGGTTCCAATGGACCACTCATCCAACTCCAGGTTCACATTTGATCAACACATACCGTGACCCAAGACTCAGCATTCTAAACCTTTCAATGCAAAGTAATCAGTGTTGATTAATGCAGGTGTACTTGCCCGAATTGCTCACTAAGTGGGAGATCAATCCTGCTGAATGAATTGTTTAAAAGTTGAGACTGAGGATTGCTGCACTGTCAGTCTGTTTAATCATGTTAAGTTCATACGATCAACAAAGATCTCCCAGCTTCATTGAACTTTTTGAAGCTTAAGAAATTTATATCATTGTCACTTCTCGATTTTTATTTTCTCCTCATTCTATACGCACCAAAGGAGTAACATGTTGCCATCAGCTTATCTGTTCTATTCGACTAACTGCTCTTTCATCATTCACCTGCTGTCACTAATGTTGTTTCTTCAACAAAATGATACTGTCAACTGACAGAGAGAAATTGCCAACAGTTGTACAGTGTATTGCCTATTCTCTTTTCATAAAAACAAATAAAGTCAGTGTTGCTCTAGGTAGCACACTTTTGCATGTCCAGTGGTCTCTCTAGTTGCTTTGCATTTCATTTATCTCTGGTGTACCTCTCTGCCAGTAATTTTTCTTTTTACACTTTTCTCCTGCTCAAAGAGTCTTCCTAATTTATCTCTCCATCCATCTCTTGATGCTTTGACTTGATTGATTTCCAACCACTCAGAATTTCTCTTCTGAATTAAATGCTTATATTTGCATTGGACAAGAATATAGAGTGAATCCCAAATACATTATAGGAAATACAACATGCAAAATTGGTATGCCGGTATGGGATACCAACACACCAGGCCAGGAGTAAACTAATGCAACAAAAAGGTCCATTAACCCAGTAGAAACAATGGCCCATTATAACAGTTTAAAATGCAAGGCATGTAATCACAATGAAGCCATAATATCCAGAGGAACACCATGCAGCTCCAGCCTGGATTTTTTTTAAATTGTTCTTCGGTTTTGACCAAAAATGCTAGCAATATAAGCATTTATTTCCTGCCCCTACCTACCCTCAGGAAGGTGGTGGTGAACCTTCTTCCTGACATGTCCATCAGCTAATCTCAGTGTTGTGAGGCAGTGAGTTTAACTCAGCCATGGTGAATGGATGGCAGTCTATGTCAAATCATAATGGTGTGGGTCTTAAAGAAATACAATTTGCAAACCGAATCCACAAGTTCAAAGTTTTTAAGTTCCATGTTTAGCAGCTTGCAATGTATGAATGGAGCGCCCTCAAGTTAACACAGTCTCTAAAATGGATTCTCCACTATTATACCGTGGTTGATAAGTGCAGTGGTTTACGGCAGAGGCTTACCTCCAAGGACTGCTGATGATAGAACATGCGTTCCGTATTTTCGGATGATGGTGTCTATCACCTGCTGGGTTGAAGGCCTCCTTCCCAGCAAGCGGATGCTTCTCTGGAATTCTGGCATTAGTGGGATGGGGTTCCGGATTAAGTCCCTCCTTTCGACCGCTGTATTTCTCACCTTCCAACGTGCAAATTCTCTGCAATGACAATGTGGGAATTGTCAAAAGTAATAAAGTGTGGAAAGATGGAATGGCCAAAGCTGGGGGCTACAACTGAAGCAAACATTTTCAGCCAAACTATTTGGGTAAACTGCAAATTATGTTTTGCCATCCTCCTCCAGCTGCCCACATCTCGTCATATTGACTTTTCTTTACTCAATCACGGAACGTGGACATCCCTGGCAAGGCCAGCATTTATTACCCATCCCAAATTGCCCAGAGGGCAGTTAAGAGTCAACCACATTGCTGTGGGTCTGGAGTCACATGTAGGCCAGACTAGGTGAGGACAGCAGTTTCCTTCCTGAAAGGACATTTGTGAACCAGGTAGGTTTTTCTGATAATTGATTCACGGTCATTGTTAGGACTTCTAATCCCAGAAATTTATTGAAATCAAATTTCACCCTCTGTCATGATGAAATTTGAACTCAGATCGCCAGAACATTACACAGGTCTCTGGATTAGTGGCCCAGCAATAATACCAATAGGCCATCGCCTCCCGCCTCTGGTTCCAATTTGTAGGCCATGAGAGAATCTTGTGGCGAGTTTTAATGTTGGGTGGGCATTTGTTGAGATGGGACATTGCTGGTTGCCTTCCTGTCTCTAACCTGACTAAATTCATGGCAAGAAAGCCTGTGGATATCCTAAATTTGGAAGTTTGCAAGTTTGTAAATTGTAAAATGTGCAATGAATCACTTCTTTGGTGTTTCATTGCACCAGCAGTGGGTTGAAGGTTTCATCAAATGGGGAGTTTGACAGGTAAAGCAATTGGACACTGGCTGGATACAGCAACCTGGGAAAGGTTTTTAGATTAGATTACATTAGATTACATTACAGTGTGGAAACAGGCCCTTCGGCCCAACAAGTCCACACCGACCCGCCGAAGCGCAACCCACCCATACCCTTACATTTACCCCTTACCTAACACTATGGGCAATTTAGCATGGCCAATTCACCTGACCTGCACATCTTTGGACTGTGGGAGGAAACCGGAGCACCCGGAGGAAACCCACGCAGACACGGGGAGAACGTGCAGACTCCACACAGTCAGTCGCCTGAGGCGGGAATTGAATCCGGGTCTCAGGCGCTGTGAGGCAGCAGTGCTAACCACCGTGCCACCTCATGTTCTGAGATGATGCCACCTCATGTTCTGAGGTTCTAGACCCTCCAACAAAAGGAAACAACCTATCCACGTAGACCTTGTCAAGTCCTCTGAGAATCTTGACATTTTCAATAAACATGTATTTCCTTCTTCAAATCCTGATCAGAGGGGCAGATGGGAGGCAAAGACTCAGAGTGGTTCCTTTACCCAAATGTATAAAGTCTCTGATCAAATGCATCAGAAATCAGACAGAGCTATCCCTAATTCTCTGTGACACCGCCCCCCACCTCCCATCATTGCTTTGGCCTGAATGGATGTTACAACAGCTGAAGCCATCATCTCAGCAGTGATGCTGTGTTTCAGCTGTCCTGCTGGTTCCTGATTAATCAGCTGCCCCTAGGCAAGGACTTCCTGAGGTCCTTGATTATGGGGAAGGCCCGTCACGAGCCTATCAAGAGTCTGTGGAACAATGTGCACTGGGCATACTTGCAAGACTCTTGTTAACTTTCCAGCTAGCAGCCAAGACCCCGGTGCCTCCACAATTTCCAGTTCACCCCCTACTACAAAACTACTCATGGCAATATGCAGCTAACCTCTTCAAAGGGGAGTTTTATTGGCATTGGAGGCAGTCCAGGGAAAGTTGACTAGACTGATACCAGGTTTGCAGAGACTGTTTTATGAGGAGAGGTTGAGTAGAATCAGCCCTCTGATCAGGTTTTGAAGAAGGAGATACATGTTTATTGAAAATGTCAAGATTCTCAGAGGACTTGACAAGGTCTACGTGGATAGGTTGTTTCCTTTTGTTGGAGGGTCTAGGACCTCAGAACATGAGGTGGCATCATCTCAGAACATGAGGTGGCATATTTAATAGAAAGATAAATAGGAATCTCTTCTCTCAGAGAGTGGTGAAGCTGTGGAATTCTTTACCACAGAGGGCTGTCAAATCCAGGTCTTTAAGTATATTCAAAACTAAGATAGGCAGATTTTTAATCACGAAGAGGATCAAGGGTTCTGGGGAAAAAAATGGAGATAAGGATTAGGAGATCAGCCATTATTTCAGAGAATGGAGCAGACTTGATGAACTGAATGGCCTGGGTTAGGTGAATTGGCAGTGCTAAATTGCCCATAATGTTCAGGGATGTGTCGGTTAGGTGCATTACTCTGGGGTAAGTGGGTCTGGGTGGGTTACTCTTTGGACGGTCGGTGTGGACTAATCTAATCTAATCTACTTTTGCTTCTGATGATCTTCTACATGTATGGTCGTGAACCCATATTCAGGATCTGTCTGGCTGTCGGATATGGAAGGAACAAATTGTCATTGTGACTGTCCACCTCTTACTATTTCTTCCAGCAGCTGCCACACAATGGATGTTGGTACACTATCAAAATTTAAGCATTTTAAATCAAAGTTGAACTGAGGTTAGCACTACAAAATTAAGAGTTCTCAGGGGACCTTTTGACTTTGGGAAACAGGCAATACCATACTGGCAGTTCATTTTAAACCACTTTTCCATTGATTTTTGATATAATACACATATTACATAAGTTCACACAGCGTCAAAATTCCTGAAGAAGGGCCAGTGCCCGAAACGTCGATTCTCCTGTTCCCTAGATGCTGCCTGACCTGCTGTGCTTCTCCAGCAACACATTTCCATCAGCGTCAAAATTCACCCCATTGTAGATACACAGTTATGTCTATAGATGGTATTACTCTAATGCAGCATTCCTGAAAACTATAAGTTAGTTGGGGTTGATCAGTAAGAAGTTAGAATTACCTGCTTTGTACTATGGACCTGTGTCCACTGAGAACATAAAGTGAAAATGGATGAAACACCTTCAGATAAGTTACTTACACTGTTATAACTGGGAGAGATTTGAAAGTGGATTGTTGGCAGATCTTTAATTTATGAGATAAACAATTTTTAAAAGTTACAGCACGAGGAGGAAAAGGGCAGAACAGATAATTGAGCCATAACAGTGAAAGTGATTACTTTACAATTTGCTTTATAGTCACAAAACACAAGAATGTAAACTCTAACCATGCACATACTGAGGATACAAGTGAGAAGATAACTTATTTACACAGACATAAAAGACTTCATAAGATAAATCTGTATCAAATGTAAGAGTGATCATAACATAATGAGGTCTCAAGTAAATACCCAATTAGAAGAGAGATCATTTAAGCAATTTGAACTGAGGTAAGGCACAGGAGGTTTGGAAGCTAAGGTTAGCCAGGAAAACATTAAATTAGGTATGTCTTCAAGAAAAGTAAAGTCAGTCCAAACATTTTCTATTAGGCGAGAAAAACAGAGGCAGAGGAAATCAAAACAAAAACTCGCTGGACCACAAATGGATAAATCAAGAAAGAGAGAAACAAAAGAGAGTTATGTAAAATGTGATGCACAAAATACAGAGGAAAACCAGCCACGGCACAACAAATGAAGAGGAAAATTAAAAACCAAAAGATAAATGAGAAAAGATTATATGGTAATGTACAAGGCAATACAAAGAGAGTCATAAAGTCATAGAGATGTACAGCATGGAAACAAACCCTTCGGTCCAATCCGTCCATGCCGATCAGATATCCCAACCCAATCTAGTCCCACCTGCCAGCACCCAGCCCATATCCATCCAAACCCTTCCTATGCATATACCCATCCAAATGCCTCTTAAATGTTGCAATTGTACCGGCCTCCACCACATCCTCTGGCAGCTCATTCTGTGTGAAAAAGTTGCCCCTTAGGTCTCTTTTATATCTTTCCCCTCTCACCCTAAACCTATTTATCCTATCCATGCCCCTCATAATTTTGTAAACCGCTATAAGGTCATCCCTCAGCCTCCGATGCTCCAGGGAAAACAGCCCCAGCCTGTTCAGCTTCTCCCTGTAGCTCTAATCCTCCAACCCTGGCAACATCCTTGTAAATCTTTTCTGAACCCTTTCAAGTTTCACAACATCTTTCCAATAGGAAGGAGATCAGAATTGCACGCAATATTCCAACAGTGGCCTAACCAATGTCCTGTACAGCCGCAACATGACCTCTCAACTCCTGTACTCAATACTCTGACCAATAAAGGAAAGCATACCAAACGCCTTCTTCACTATCCTATCTAACTGTGACTCCATTTTCAAGGAGCTATGAACCTGCACTCCAAGCTCTCTTTGTTCAGCAACACTCCCTAGGACCTTACTATTAAGTGTAGTCCACTACACCTACAATTTTGGTGTCATCTACAAACTTACTAACTGTACCTCTTATGCTCACATCCAAATCATTTATGTAAATGACAAAAAGTAGAGGGCCCAGCACCGATCCTTGTGGCACTCCACTGGTCACAAGCCTCCAGTCTGAAAAACAACCCTCCACCACCACCACCCTCTGTCTTCTACTGTTGAGCCAGTTCTGTACCCAAATGGCTAGTTCTCCCTATATTCCATGAGATCTAATCTTGCTAATCAGTCTCCCATGGGGAACCTTGTCGAACGCCTTACTGAAGTCCATATAGATCACATCTACTGCTCTGCCCTCATCAATCTTCTTTGTTACTTCTTCAAAAAACTCAACTAAGTTTGTGAGACATGATTCCCCATGTACAAAGCCATGTTGACTATCCCTAATCAGTCCTTGCCTTTACAAATACAGGTACATCATGTCCTTCAGGATTCCCTCCAACAACTTGCCCACCACTGAGGTCAGGCTCACTAGTCTATAGTTCCCTGGCTTGCCTTTACTGTCCTTCTTAAATAGTGGCACCATGTTTGCCAACCTCCAGTCTTCCGGCACCTCACCTGTGACTATCGACGATACAAACATCTCAGCAAGAGGCCCAGCAATCACTTCTCCAGCTTCCCACAGAGTTATCGCGTACACCTGATCAGGTCCTCGGGATTTATCCACCTTTAACCATTTCAAAACATCCAGCACTTCCTCCTCTGTAATCTGGACATTTTGCAAGATCATCTATTTCCCTACAGTCTATATCTTCCATATCCTTTTCCACAGTAAATACTGATGCAAAATGTTCATTTAGTATCTCCTCCATTTTCTATGGCTCCACACAAAGGCCTCCTTGCTGATCTTTGAGGGGCCCTATTCTCTCCCTAGTTACCCTTTTGTCCTTAATATCTTTGTAAAAACCCTTTGGATTCTCCTTAATTCTATTTGCCAAAGCTATCTCATGTCCCCGTTTTGCCCTCCTGATTTCCCTCTTAAGTATACTCCTACTTTCTTTATACTCTTCTAAGGATTCACTCAATCTATCCTGTCGATACCTGACATAAGCTTCCTTCTTTTTCTAACCAAACCTTCAATTTCTTTAGTCATCTAGCGTTCCCTATACCTACCAGGATTCCCTTTCACCCTGACAGGAATATACTTTCTCTGGATTCTCGTTATCTCATTTCTGAAGGCTTCCCATATTCCAGCTGTACCTGTTACCTGCGAACATCTGCCTCCAATCAGCTTTCGAAAGTTCTTGCCTAATAC
>NC_057739.1:11610507-11616328 GCF_004010195.1 Chiloscyllium plagiosum | reverse complement strand
CTAGTTTAAATCCTCCCAAGCAGTTCTAGCAAATTTCCCTCCCAGTATATTTGTCCCCTTCCAATTTAGGTGCAATCTGTCCTTCTTGTACAGGTCACTTCTACCCCAGAAGAGGTTCCAATGATCCAAAAATGTGAATCCTTCTCCCATACACCAGCTCCTCAGCCATGCATTCATCTGCTCTATCCTCCTATTCCTGCCCTCACTAAATTGTAGCACTGGGAGTAATCCAGATATTACTACCCTTGAGGACCTCCTTTTTAAATTTCTGCCTAACTCTCTGTAATCTCCCTTCAGAGTCTCAATCTTTTCCTTCCAATGTCGTTGGTTCCAATGTGGACAATGTGGCCCCTCTCCCCCGTGAGAACATTCTGCACCCTCTCTGAGACATCCTTGATCCTGGAGAGTCTCAATCTTTTCCCTTCCAATGTTGTTGGTTCCAATGTGGACAATGTGGCCCCTCTCCCCCGTGAGAACATTCTGCACCCTCTCTGAGACATCTTGATCCTGGCACCAGGGAAACAACACACCATTCTGCCTCTTCCCTGTTGGCCACACAAACGTCTGTCTGTATCTCTGACTACAGAATCCCCTAACACAACTGATCTCTTGGAAGCCGACATACCCCTCATTGCAATAGAGCCAGTCTCAACACCAGAAACTTGGCTGTTTGTGCTACGTTCCCCTGAGAATCCATCACCCCCTACATTTTCCAAAACAGCATACCTGTTTGAAATGGGTATATCCAAATGACGTGAGTGTTTGAAGAAGGGCTTGTGCCCGAAACGTCGATTCTTCTGTTCCTTGGATGCTGCCTGACCTGCTGCGCTTTTCCAGCAACACATTTTCTGCTATATCCAAATGACTCCTGCCCTAGGTGCTGACCTCTCTCACCCTTCCTGGAGTTAACCCATCGATGTGACTGTATCTGAGACTTTTCCCCCTTCCTATAACTACCATCCATCACATACTGTGCTGTTGCAAATTCCTCATCGCTTCCAACTGTCTCTCCAACCGATCCACTCGATCTGATAAGATTCACATCCAACAGCATTTATGGCAGATATAATCTGCAGTAACTCTTAAATTCTCATGCTTTATAAATATATAAAACCATTATAGTTCTAGTTATGTTGGAGCCCATCAATCATTGAGATTTCAAAAAAGAAAATCCTCTTGCATAGTCAAGTTGCAAGACTACAGTATTGGGTTAGGATGCCTTCACAAGTAAAGAGGATCAGGAATTGAAGAAATTCACTTGGATAAGATCCAGGATGAGAGACATCAGTTCTGTCACAGTTTGGAATGCTGGATTTATTCTTAAAGTTGATCGAGTAAACAGAGACTTAATAGACGTATGCAAAATGATGCAGTCTGTTCTTTTGTACTTGCACCAGGCGGGTGGATCAATGACCGCACCTCATGAATTTGTAATGTTAAAAAAGAACTAAGGGGGAATGAGGGAAGTTTTCTTTACACAGAGGTTCTGAATCCCTTGACATGATACAAGTAAGACTGACGGGCATAGGCCATTAGGAACTTTCAACAGGCAGTTGAGTAGTTTCTCAAAGATCGATAGATTTGCTAGATGATTGTGGAAAATACTCAGATGAATTGGCCTTCTCTTTTAAAGGCTAGGCTGAGTAGCTTTATTCAGTGCTGCAAGATTCAATCCCTCCATGACCCTCTGATCAGTATTTCCTACCAAAATAGTATTTGCATTATCATGACAAATGAAGCTGACACCATCTCTGTCTGCAATCTCATAAATTCACACTGCAGTTCATAGTCCAAAACTATAAGCTAGTGCACACATGAATCAGGATTCCGGAAGGAAATTTTAGCTGAGGTACAGATACAAAGAGAGAAAATGATGCGAAAGGGGGAAAAAAACAATTAAAGCTTCAGAAATTCCTGTCCGCTCAGAGGACAGGAGAATAGCCAATGCTGTTCCTTTGTTTGATCTGGGAGATTAAAGACCAGTGAGCCTTACATCGGTGGGAGAGAGAAGATTCTTAGGGTCAGGATTTATTTACAGTTTGGAAAATATGGACATATTAGTGACATATGGCACGGCTTTGTGTTGGGAGCGTCATGTCTCACAAATTGAGTTTTTTGAGGAAGTGACAAAAATCATTGATGAGGAAAAAGCAGTGGATGTTGTCTACATGGACTTTAGCAAGGTGGAGGGGAATAGACACAATGGGCGGAATATTCTCCTCCTGGTCCGTTAGGGATCAGGAATTCTGGGACTGAAATCTTGCTGAGCATTGAGGGATGCAGTCACAGGCTGGCCAGTCCGCACAGATTCATTTACCCCAGCCCGGGGGGCAAAGGAGAACACGGAGGGCGATAAAGAGGGGCTTTTATGTCTGGGGCAAATAATAGAGGGGAAGATTCAGGAGCAGGAAAGACACTGCACGATTTGGGCGGGGGGTGGCAAAGACACAGGGCATAGGAGAAAGAGATAGAGGGATACAAAGTCGGGGGGTGGCAAAAGTCAGGCTTGGTCGTAGAAGGCAGAGAGTAATGGTGGAAGAGTGCCTTTCTGAATGGAGATCTGTAACCAACCAGTAGTGCTCTGCAGGGATCCGTGCTGAGATCCTGCTGTTAGTAATATATGTCAATGATTGGAGGAGAATGCATGTGCCCTATTTCAAAAGTTTGTACATGACACAAAGATTGGGGGAGGTGCAGATAGTGAGGAGGATTGCCAGACAATACAGCTGGATAGATAGGCTGGAGACTTGAGCACAGAAATAGCAGATGGAATTTAATCTAGACAAATGTGAGGTGATGTGTTTTGGAGGGTCTAATATGGGAGGGAAGTATACAGTAAACAGTAGAACTCTGAGAAACATTAATACACAGAGGGATCTAGCCATGCAGATCCATAGTTCCCTGAATGTGACAACACAAGAGCATATAGCATTTTTGCCTTCATTGGTTGGGGCATAGAGTATCCAGCCATACAGAACTTCAGTTAGGGCACATTTGGAAGATTGCATACAGTTCTGGTGACTACGCTACTAGGAGGATGTGGAGAGGGTACAGAAAATGTGTACAAGGATATTGCCTGGTTTGGAGGGTATTATCTGTGAGGAGAGATTGAACAAACTGAGTTGGTTTTCATTTGACAGTCAGAAGTTGAGGGGCAACCTGGGCGTTTATAAAACTATTAGAGACATGGATAGAATGAACGGTTGGAGTCTTTATCTCAGGGTAGAACATAATGTAGGAGAGGACGTAGGTTTAAAGTAAAAGGGGGAAATATTTAAAGGAGATCTGAGAAGCAAGTATTTTGCATAGATGGTGGTAAGTGCCTCTATGCACCGGAACAGATTAGGTTAGATTCCCTACAGTGTGGAAACAAGCTCTTCGGCCCAACAAGTCCACACCAACCCTCCGAAGAGCAATCCACTCCCCTACACCGAACATTACGGGCAATTTAGCGTGGGTAGAAGTAGACACAAAAACAACGTTTAAGAAGCATCTGGACAGATACATGAATTGGGAGGGAACAGAGGGATACAGAGCAGATAGAAGTAAATGTTTTTTTTTAATTTAGAAAGCCTCATGTATTGGCAAATGCGTAGTGGGGTTGGGTCAAAGTGGCCGTTCCTGTGCTGTACTGTTCTTTGTTCATTGTTCTCGGTGGATAGTCGCTCTGATGCTATGCTACAGCGGATCGTTACTCTGACACAATGCTGCAGTGGATCGTTACTCTGACACGATGCTACAGTGGATCGTTATTCTGACACAATGCTGCAGTGGATAGTTGCTCTGATGCAATACTGCAGTGGATCATTACTCTGACGCTATGCTGAAGGGATAGTTACTCTGATGCGATGCTGCAGTGGGTAGTTGTGAAGATCTAGACCCTTCCAAAGAGGCCACTTGGTTCGAGATCGGTCAAAAGAATCACTAGGAGTACGGTCTGTTTAAAGCAAGGTTACCAGTTTAATAAAATAAGGCAGCCTGGCGCAGATTTGCCCAGCAACACAGATGTTAAAAGCTTCTGTGTTCCGTGGAGAAATGATGCAATTACATTAAAAAATTACACATTATTTATATGTTTTTTAAGAGATAGAACAGCCTTAATTACAAGAAAAGACCAATCACATATAATAAGGTGACATGATTTACAGCAGGTTATTCCAATGATATTCCCCAGGAAAGGGTTCTTACTTTACGCAGAGCACCATCCCATGCAAGCAGTTCAAAGTTAGTTCAAATACCAAATCACTGTCTTATAATTCATATTATGAAAAATCCATTGTTCTCACTTATCTCTAAATAAAGCATCAGTTCAAGTTCACACGGTCAAATCATTACTTGCAGCCATTTTGTTGTGTTACTTTAAATTGAAAAGCCATTTTGTTGTTAATAAAAATCTACAGATACTTGTTGCTTCTGACAACAGCCTAAATTCAAATTTCAGATCTTCAGTTACTTGACGCGATGCTGCAGTGGGTAGTTACACTGAAGCTATGCTGCAGTGTGTAGTTACTCTGATGCTATGCTGCAGTGGGTAGTTACTCTGACACAATGTTGCAATGGATAGTTTCTCTGACACGGTGCTGCAGAGGGTAGTTACTCTGATGCTATGCTGCAATGGATAGTTACTCTGACGTGATGCTGCAGTGGGTAGTTACTCTGACATGATGCTGCAATGGGTACTTCCTCTGATGCTATGCTGCAATGGATAGTTACTCTGACGATGCTGCAGTGGGTAGTTGCTCTGATGTGATGCTGCAGTGGCTAGTTACTCTGATGCAATGCTGCAGTGGCTAGTTACTCTGACGCTATGGTGCAGTGGGTAGTTACTCTGATGCTGTGCTGCAGTGGGTAGTTACTCTTATGCTATGCTGCAGTGGGTAGTTACTCTTATGCTATGCTGCAGTGGGTAGTTACTCTGATGCTGTGCTGCAGTGGGTAGTTACTCTGATGTGATGCTGCAGGAGGTAGTTACTCTGATGCTATGCTGTACTGGATAGTTACTCTGATGCTATGCTGCAATGGGTAGTTACTCTGATGCTGTGCTGCAATGGATAGTTACTCTGACGATGCTGCAGTGGGTAGTTGCTCTGATGTGATGCTGCAGTGGGTAGTTACTCTGAGGCTATGCTTAAGTGGGTAGTTACGCTGATGCTATGTTACAGTGGGTAGATACTCTGACATGATGCTGCAGGAGATAGTTACTCTGATGCTATGCTGTACTGGGTAGTTACTCTGATGCTATGTTGCAGTGGGTAGTTACGCTGACGCTATGTTACAGTGGGTAGATACTCTGACATGATGCTGCAGGAGATAGTTACTCTGATGCTATGCTGTACTGGGTAGTTACTCTGATGCTATGTTGCAATGGACAGTCACTCTGACACGGTGCTGCAGTGGGTAGTTACTCTGATGCTATGTTGCAATGGATAGTTACTTTGATGCTATGCTGCAGTGGGTAGTTACTCTGACATGTTCCTGCAGTGGGTAGTTACTCTGACACGGTGCTGCAATGGGTAGTTACTCTGACACTATGCTGCAGTAGGTAGTTACTCTGACACAATGCTGCAGTGGGTAGTTTCTCTCACATGATACTGCAGTGGGTAGTTTCTCTGACACGGTGCTGCAGTGGGTAGTTTCTCTGACACGATGCTGCAGNNNACGATGCTGCAGTGGGTAGTTACTCTGACACGATGCTGCAGTGGGTAGTTACTCTGACACGGTGATGCAGTGGGTAGTTACTCTGACACGGTGCTGCAGTGGGTAGTTACTCAGATACGATGCTGCAGTAGGTAGTTACTCAGACACGATGCTGCAGTGGGTA
>NC_057739.1:11602940-11610007 GCF_004010195.1 Chiloscyllium plagiosum | reverse complement strand
TGTGTGGATCCCTCGGTGATCCTGGTGTGTGTGTGGATCCCTCGGTCTCCCCAGGCAGATTTTAACTGATGTTTGTGTGAATATTTAATAAAGTGTTGCTCTGTAAAATCTCAGCGTGTGGGTCACTGTCCCCGGGCCACAGGGAGACACACCATGGGCCCGGAGAGAGACTGCCTGCCCCCCCATCAGTGCCTGCCCCCCGGCCCTACTCAGCCCGTTCCCCCTGGCTCGACTCGGCCTGTTCCACATGAAGCTTTGACCGAAGCTTTCTGCACAGTGTGACAGCTCCTCCCTCAGCCAGCCTCACTGAAAGCTGCTTCTGTCTCACTGCAGCCAGGAATGGGAACGATCAAACAATTTGTCTCTTTGTGCTGGCTGGCAGACTCTGGGGGAAGGACGTCACAAACCCAGCGTCAGGCCATGGAAGGTCAAACTCTGAGGACTAGCAACATCAGGGTGTGGGACACAGACTGTACATGGGGGAGAGACAGAGAGAGATATACAGACTGTGACAGAGACAAAGAGCTACAGTGAGGGACGGTGCTGAGGGAGTGCCACACTGTCAGGAGCTCCGTGCTGAGGGAGTGGGCACTGCCGGAGGGTCAGTGATGATCTGAAGGTGTTTAGTGAGAGGAATCCTGTGTTCGGTGGGGATCCGCGGGATTCACTGCTGGATCCCTTGTTATTTGTGGTGTGCATGCATGATCTCCAACTGGAATCTGAGGTACAGCTGTCGAGTCATAAAACATGGAAACAGACCATTCCGTCCAACCAGTCCATGCTGGCCCTAATCCCAAACTACTCCCACCTGCCCTGCTCCTGGCCCATATCCATCCAAACCTTTCCTAATTATGTTCTTATCCACTATGGGACAATTTCCCATGGCCAATCCACCCTAACCTGCAGATCCCTGGACACTATGGGACAATTTCCCATGGCCAATCCACCCTAACCTGCACATCCCTGGACACTATAACCTTCATAATTTTGTAAACCTCAATTAGGTCCCACCTCAATCTCCTTTTTTCAAATGAAAACACTCCTAACCTGCTCAACCTCTCTTCATAGCTAGCACCTTCCATCCCAGGCAACATCCTCGTAAACCGTCTCTGCACCCTCTCCAAAGCGTCCACATCCTTTTTGGTAATGTAGCGACCAGAACTGTACACAGTATTCTAAATGCAGTCAGACCAAAGTCTTGTACAACTTTAAAACGACCTGCCAGCACTTATACTCAATGCCCCGTCCAATGAAGGTAAGCATACCCTATGCCTTCTCGACCACTCTATCCACCTGTGCAGCCACCTTCAGGGGACAATGGACCTGAACTCCCAGATCTCTCTGCTCATCAACTTTTCCCAAGGCTTTTCGGTTTACTGTATAACTTGCTCTAGAGATGGACTTCCCACAACGCAACACCTCACAATTGCCTGGATTGAACTCCATCTGCCATTTCTGCGCCCAACTCTCCAGTCTATCTATATTGTCCTGTATTCTTTGACAGTCCTCTGTGCTTTCTGAACCTCCACCAATCTTTGTGTCATCTGCAAATTCACTGACCAGACCAACAGTGCCATATTCCAGATCATTTATGTAAATTACAAGCAACAGTGGCCCCAGCACTGATCCCTGTGGAACATCATTGGTCACCTTTCTCCCTTTCGAGAAACTCCCTTCAACTACTATGTCTCCTGTTGCTCAACCAGTTCTTTATCCACCTAGCTAGAAAACCCTGCACACCATGTGACTTCACTTTCTCCATTAATCTACCATGGGAAAGAATGTCCATAGATCCCTGAAGGCAGCAGCTTAAGGTGGTTCAAGGAGGCACACGGGAGACTTGTCGTTATTAGTCAGGGCATTGAATGTACGGGTGGGATGGTGATGATGGAGCTGTGTGTCAGGTTAGTGAGGGGACAGCTGGAGGACAGTTTCTGTCCTCTTGGAAAGATGGCATTACATTGGGAGGTGGGTTCACAGGACATTCCCCATAATGTTTCCCTCGAATGGAGAGAGAGAGAGAGAGAGAGGTTTGGGATGTTTTCCTTAGAACAGAGAAAGGGGAACCTCAGTCGGGTGTACAAGGTTCTGAAGGACAGTGACAGAGTGTAATCCCCCCTCAGTAGAAGGATCAGTCAGCAGGGGTTTTGGGGGGAATTTTTGCTCAGAGGGTGGCGGAGGAATGGAACTCACTGCCTGTGACGCTGGGAGAGGGCAGGAACCCTCAAGACATTGACGAAGAGTTTAGATGAAACAGCCACAGCAGAAAGGGGATGGGGCAAAGGGCTGAGGGTAGAGCGGGTAATGTCCCTGGTGCCCCAGCTGCTCCAGAGGTGGGTCTAAACAGCAGTGAACAGGACGATTGAAGAATGTTTCCAGGCCAAGGGCTGGGACATGGGGTGGGGGGTGTGGGGGTGGGGAGGGGGGTGTGGGGGTGGGGAGGAGAGAAGAGGTGGATGTTGGAGGACAGTACTGGCTCAATGGTTAAAAACTCTGTCTCTGTCATTGTGAAATGACTGACCGAGGCAAATCAGTGCCAGGGGCCATCATGGGACACAACCGACAACAATGGTGAGCCCCAAACTCTTCAGGAAGGAAGATTGGAGAAGGTGGCATGGAAATGAAGCTTGTTGTTGTTGTATTATAAATCTCAGTTGTTGTAGTAGTGCGACCCTCACCTGCCCCAGCGACCCCACGGGTCCCGCCCATCCCCTGGCGCGCCGTCCAATCACCTACACGGGTGTCCGGATTGACGGGGAGACTGACCAACCGGTGGGCGGCGGACGGTGCCCCACCTCCTCACGGCGGTTTGAGCGCGGCCGTGAGTAACGCGGGTTTTACCCAATCAGCGGCCGCCACATCACCGCCCGTCTCCAGATGTGGGGCCGGATCCGCGAATGGCCGATGCGTGTCCCGCCCACTCCGGCTAGGAGTGTCAACCAATCGTCTACGGACGCTCGCGATCGACACCGGTCTCGACCAATAAAAAGAAGATAAACAAGTGGACGTGTTGGAGGAGAAACTGATCAATGAGATGGGGTTGGAGGAGGTATGGTCCAATGGGGGTGGAGGAGGTATGGTCCAATGGGGGTGGAGGAGGAATGGTCCAATGGGGGTGGAGGAGGAATGGTCCAATGGGAGCAGGACTTTGTCCCATCTCTCGCCCGGATTGGAGGATGACGGACGGTTTGTCGAACAGGAGCCAGAACAAACCATGTCCCACAATCTCACAGTTGATTGACGGCCACATCATCCAATCAGACGTGAGTCAGGTTGCTAGTCCAACGAACGAACCGCCCCGTATGGAAGCACCATCCAATGCGATAGTCGCCACACTGATTGACATTGTCAGGGTCCAATCAGACGGCGGTCCCGTCCAGCAGGTTACGTACGTGACGACGTCACGTTCCCTCAATGCCGAGTGACGGGCGAATAGTCCAATCGGAGCCCACGACGCATCCTGGCCGCAGCACCATCCAATGGCAACCGGAAGCCAGTAGCGGCCCGCCTCCACGTTGCTGATTGATGGTGGCACAGTCCAATTAGACGAAGGTAGCAGCGGAATGGTCCAATCACTCCCAAGGTACACGTCAGTCCTGTCAGACAGTGATTGACGGTGATACAGTCCAATCAGACAATGTGCACGGACACACGATCCAATCAGACGGTGATCGACAGCGCGTTGTGCAATCGGAAGGTGATTGACGGCATCCCGGTCCAATCAGACAAGGATTAATGAGGGCCAGGTCCAATCAGCTGCAGACTGATGGTGATTGATGGTGAACGAATCCAGTCAGACGGTGATGGCCGGCAGAGTTATCCAATCAGCTGCAGAGTGGCGCCGGCCCCTGCCCAATAGGGCCCGGGGTTTCCCACGGAAGCTGCCGCCACGCGCTGTTGACGGACAGCGGCGCCGGCCAATGGCTGTGTGCGGGGAGGAGGCGGGACATCCGGGGGCGGTTGTTGTTTGTTCAGTCATGGCGGCCGCGGCTCCGGGCGGAGACAGGGCGGCGGCGGCGGCGGGGGGAGAGGAGCGCCCGGGCCCGGGGCAGGCCCAGGCCCAGGCCCAGGCCCAGGCCCAGGCCCAGGGGGACAGGGGCAGCTTCGAGTGTAACATCTGCCTGGACACGGCCAAGGACGCGGTCATCAGCCTCTGCGGCCATTTATACTGGTCAGTGCCCTCGGGGTCAGGGGTCAGTGCCCTCGGGGTCAGGGGTCAGTGCCCTCGGGGTCAGGGGTCAGTGCCCTCGGGGTCAGGGGTCAGTGCCCTCGGGGTCAGGGGTCAGTGCCCTCGGAGTCAAGGACCCCCCCCCTCGGGGTCAGGGGTCAGTGCCCTCGGGGTCAGGGGTCAGTGCCCTCGGGGTCAGGGGTCAGTGCCCTCGGGGTCAGGGGTCAGTGCCCTCGGGGTCAGGGGTCAGTGCCCTCGGGGTCAGGGGTCAGTGCCCTCGGGGTCAGGGGTCAGTGCCCTCGGGGTCAGGGGTCAGTGCCCTCGGGGTCAGGGGTCAGTGCCCTCGGGGTCAGGGGTCAGTGCCCTCGGGGTCAGGGGTCAGTGCCCTCGGGGTCAGGGGTCAGTGCCCTCGGGGTCAGGGGTCAGTGCCCTCGGGGTCAGGGGTCAGTGCCCTCGGGGTCAGGGGTCAGTGCCCTCGGGGTCAGGGGTCAGTGCCCTCGGGGTCAGGGGTCAGTGCCCTCGGGGTCAGGGGTCAGTGCCCTCGGGGTCAGGGGTCAGTGCCCTCGGGGTCAGGGGTCAGTGCCCTCGGGGTCAGGGGTCAGTGCCCTCGGGGTCAGGGGTCAGTGCCCTCGGGGTCAGGGGTCAGTGCCCTCGGGGTCAGGGGTCAGTGCCCTCGGGGTCAGGGGTCAGTGCCCTCGGGGTCAGGGGTCAGTGCCCTCGGGGTCAGGGGTCAGTGCCCTCGGGGTCAGGGGTCAGTGCCCTCGGGGTCAGGGGTCAGTGCCCTCGGGGTCAGGGGTCAGTGCCCTCGGGGTCAGGGGTCAGTGCCCTCGGGGTCAGGGGTCAGTGCCCTCGGGGTCAGGGGTCAGTGCCCTCGGGGTCAGGGGTCAGTGCCCTCGGGGTCAGGGGTCAGTGCCCTCGGGGTCAGGGGTCAGTGCCCTCGGGGTCAGGGGTCAGTGCCCTCGGGGTCAGGGGTCAGTGCCCTCGGGGTCAGGGGTCAGTGCCCTCGGGGTCAGGGGTCAGTGCCCTCGGGGTCAGGGGTCAGTGCCCTCGGGGTCAGGGGTCAGTGCCCTCGGGGTCAGGGGTCAGTGCCCTCGGGGTCAGGGGTCAGTGCCCTCGGGGTCAGGGGTCCCCCCCCTGGTGTTCGGTATGCGGGGGTGCTTATTGCTCTGGTCAGGTGTGTTTGATCAGACTGAGGAGTGTGTAATAAACTCCTGTCCCTATGTTTAGGGTCTCTGTCAGGTCATTCATCTCATGGTTTCTCATGTATCTCTCTCTCTCTCTCCCTCTGCTCGGCTGTGCGATATTATCTACAGTTGGCCATGTCTCCATCAGGTAAGAGTAATTTGTTCCCCTGTATCTCCCCGGCCCTGCCTTTAGCAGTAATTTGTTCCCCCGGATCTCCCCGGCCCTGCCTTTAGCAGTAATTTGTTCCCCTGTCATCACGTTATTATCCTGCACTCCCGTGTCTCTCTCTGCTGTGTGCTACTCCACAGCCATCTTTATGGTAGACCACTGACCCCTCTGTGTTTGCCCACTGTCACTGCATCCTCCTGGGTAAACACAATGACTGCAGATGCTGGAAACCAGATTCTGGATTAATGGCCCTGATGAAGGGCTTTTGCCTGAAAAGTCAATTCTCCTGCTCCTCGGATGCTGCCTGAACTGCTGTGTTCTTCCAGCACCACTAATCCAGAAACTGCATCCTCCTGGTTCATCTCGTTTTCCCTCCCTCCCGGGCCCAGCGTTTCCCCGCAGCCAGTTCTGCCCAGGCCCAGCCCTGTTCTCTCCTGCCTGCCTGGAACCCCAGACTGTTGCGAATTCTCTGGACTTTCCCTGGGAGCTCTGCGCCCGCCCGCCCCCAAACGCTGGTACTAGCGCGGATTGTGTTGTGGCAGTTGCTCTCTCTTTCCCACCGAGGGGGGAGGGGATTGGGTGACCTTGTGTGTACCCAAACAGGGTCGTGCCACGTCCGTTGTCACTGACCTTCAGCCCGGTTGTGTGTGTAACCTTCCCTGGTTTACCTCTCCCCTGTCATCTGGGATAGTCAGGACCCTCCTAATGTCTGCTCTGCTGCTGTCCTGCCTTCATCAGCTCAGCAGGTTAACGTCTCCCACTCTGTCTGTGCGCCCTCTGACTGGCTGAATCCTTCCTCCTCCTCAGTGGTTGGAGATGAGACCTAACCGGAAAGAATGTCCTGTCTGCAAAGCCGGCATCAGTCAGGAGAAGGTGATCCCTCTGTACGGGCGAGGGAGCAGCAGTCAGCAAGATCCCAGGTACGTCTCCCCTTACCCCCCCGCCCCACCCCACCCCACTCCCCTGAGCCTTGGAGGGAGAGGCTGAGGGCCCTGGTTTCAGGGTGAAGTGAGGTGGGGGGAGGGCAGTGGATGGTAGGGAGTGTGGGCAGGAAGTGGAGAGGTTGGTATTGTTCTCCTTGGAGCAGGAAGAGGCTGATCCAACAGAATTCTTGGAATCGAGACAGGGTTTTAATGGACAGGGTCAGGAAGGGTCCTTAAACACAGGGGGCTTGGATCGAAGGCAATTCGATAAGGAGCCCTGAGCGAGGAGCTGGCAAGTCACTGTGCTCAGGGCCGTGCTCCCTGGAAGACCAGTGGGAGTAGATTTGACAGGAATTTTCAAAAAGGGGAAGAGAGTGTGGGACCATTAACGGTGGCTCAGGGGTCAGCACTGCTGCCTCGTGGCGCCAGGGACCCAGGTTCGATCCCACCCTCTGTTGGGTGACTGTCGGGGTGGAGCTTACATGTCCTCCACGTGTCTGCATGGGTTTCCTCCGGGTGCTCCAGTTTCCTCCCACAGTCCAAAGATGTGCAGGTTAGGGTGGATTGGCCATGGGAAATTGTCCCATAGTGCCCAGGGATGTGCAGGTCAGGGTGGATTGGCC
>NC_057739.1:11598615-11601458 GCF_004010195.1 Chiloscyllium plagiosum | reverse complement strand
AGTTACTCAGACACGATGCTGCAGTAGGTAGTTACTCAGACACGATGCTGCAGTGGGTAGTTACTCAGACAAGATGCTGCAGTAGGTAGTTACTCAGACACGATGCTGCAGTGGGTAGTTACTCAGACACAATGCTGCAGTAGGTAGTTACTCAGACACGATGCTGTCGTGGGTAGTTACTCTGACACGATGCTGCAGTCGGTATTTACTCTGACACGGTGCTGCTGTGGGTAGTTATTCTGACACGATGCTGCAGTGGGTAGTTACTCAGACACGATGCTGCAGTAGGTAGTTACTCTGACACGATGCTGTCGTGGGTAGTTACTCTGACACGGTGCTGCAGTGGATAGTTACTCTGACACGGTGCTGCAGTGGATAGTTACTCTGACACGGTGCTGCAGTGGATAGTTACTCTGACACGGTGCTGCAGTGGATAGTTACTCTGACACGGACGGTGCTGCAGTGGATAGTTACTCTGACACGGTGCTGCAGTGGGTAGTTACTCAGACACGATGTTGCATTGTGTAGTTACTCAGACACGATGCTGCAGTGGGAAGTTACTCAGACACGATGCTGCAGTGGGTAGTTACTCAGACACTAAGCTGCAGTGGGTAGTTACTCTGACAAGGTGCTGCAGTGGATAGTTACTCTGACACGGTGCTGCAGTGGGTAGTTACTCAGACACGATGTTGCAGTGGGTAGTTTCTCTGACAAGGTGCTGCAGTGGGTAGTTACTCAGACACGGTGCTGCAGTGGGTAGTTTCTCTGACCCGATGCTGCAGTAGGTAGTTACTCTGACACAATGCTGCAGTAGGTAGTTACTCTAACGCTATGCTGCAGTGTGTAGTTACTCTGATGCTATTTTGCAGTCGGTAGTTACTCTGATACTATGCTGCAGTGGGTTGTTATTCTGATGCGATGCTGCAATGGATAGTTACTCTGATGCTATGCTGTAGTGGGTAGTTACTCTGACATGGTGCTGCAGTGGGTAGTTACTCTGACATGATGCTGCAGTGATAGTTACTCTGACACGGTGCTGCAGTGGGTAGTTACTCTGACATGATGCTGCAGTGATATTTACTCTGCTGCTATGCTGTAGTGGGTAGTTACTCTGACACGGTGCTGCAGTGGGTAGTTACTCTGACATGGTGCTGCAGTGATAGTTACTCTGATGCAATGCGGCAGTGTGTAGTTACTCTGATGCTATGCTGCAGTGGGTAGTTACTAGACATGATGCTGCAGTGGGTAGTTACTCTGATGCTATGCTGCAATGGATAGTTACTCTGATGCTATGCTGCAGTGGGTAGTTACTCTGATGCTTTGCTGCAGTCGGTAGTTACTCTGATATGATGCTGCAGAGGGGCGTTACTCTGACACGATGATACAGTGGGTAGTTACTCTGATGCTATGCTGCAGTGGGTAGTTACTCTGATGCGATGCTGCAGTGGGTAGTTACTTGACACGGTGCTGCAGTGGGTAATTACTCTGACGCTATGCTGCAATGGGTTGTTATTCTGATGCTATGTTGCAATGGATTGTTACTCTGATGCTATGCTGCAGTGGGTAGTTACTCTTATGCTATGCTGCAGTGGGTAGATACGCTGATGCTATGCTGCAGTGGGTAGTTACTCTGACACGACGCTGCAGTGGGTAGTTACTAGACATGATGCTGCAGTGGGTAGTTACTCTGATATGATGCTGCAGAGGGGCGTTACTCTGACACGATGATACAGGGGTAGTTACTCTGATGCTATGCTGCAGTGGGTAGCTATTCTGATGCTATGCTGCAGTGGGTTGTTACTCTGATGCTATTTTGCAGTGGGTAGTTACTCTGATACTATGCTGCAGTGGGTTGTTATTCTGATGCGATGCTGCAGTGGATAGTTACTCTGATGTTATGCTGCAGTGGGTAGTTACTCTGATACTATACTGCAGTGGGTTGTTATTCCGATGCGATACTGCAGTGGGTAGTTACTCTGATGCTATGCTGCAGTCGTTGTTATTCGGATGCGATGCTGCAGTGGGTTGTTACTCTGATGCGATGCTGCAGTGGGTTGTTACTCTGATGCTATGCGGCAGTGGGTTGTTATTCTGATGCGATGCTGCAGTGAGTTGTTACTCTGATGCGATGCTGCAGTGGGTTGTTACTCTGATGCGTTGCTGCAGTGGATAGTTACTCTGACACGATGCTGCAATGCGTAGTTACTCTGACGCTATGCAGCAGTGGGTTGTTACTCTGATGCTATGCTGTAGTGGGTAGTTAATCAGACACGGTGCTGCAGTGGATAGTTACTCTGACACGGTGCTGCAGTGGGTAGTTACTCAGACACGATGTTGCAGTGGGTAGTTACTCAGACACGATGCTGCAGTGGGAAGTTACTCAGACACGATGCTGCAGTAGGTAGTTACTCTGACACGATGCTGCAATGGATAGTTACTCAGACACGATGCTACAGTAGTTAGTTACTCAGACACGATGCTGCAGTGGGTAGTTACTCAGACACTAAGCTGCAGTGGGTAGTTACTCTGACACGGTGCTGCAGTGGATAGTTACTCTGACACGGTGCTGCAGTGGATAGTTACTCAGACACGATGTTGCAATGGGTAGTTTCTCTGACAAGGTGCTGCAGTGGGTAGTTACTCAGACACGGTGCTGCAGTAGGTAGTTACTCAGACACGATGCTGCCGTGGGTAGTTACTGACACGATGCTGCAGTGGGTAGTTTCTCTGACCCGATGCTGCAGTGGGTAGTTACTCTGACACAATGCTGCAGTAGGTAGTTACTCTAACGCTATGCTGCAGTGTGTAGTTACTCTGATGCTATGCTGCAGTGGGTAGTTACT
>NC_057739.1:11567657-11597677 GCF_004010195.1 Chiloscyllium plagiosum | reverse complement strand
GATGCGATGCTGCAGTGGGTTGTTACTCTGATGCGATGCTGCAGTGGGTTGTTACTCTGATGCGATGCTGCAGTGGGTTGTTACTCTGATGCTATGCGGCAGTGGCTTGTTAATCTGATGCTATGCTGTGGGTTGTTACTCTGATGCGATGCTGCAGTGCGTAGTTACTCTGATGCTATGCGGCAGTGGCTTGTTAATCTGATGCTATGCTGTGGGTTGTTACTCTGATGCGATGCTGCAGTGGGTAGTTACTCTTACACGATGCTGCAATGCGTAGTTACTCTGATGCTATGCAGCAGTGGGTTGTCAATCTGATGCTATGCTATAGTGGGTAGTTACTCCGACATGGTGTTGAAGTGGATAGTTACTCTGACACAATGCTGCAGTGGGTCGTTACTCTGATGCTATGCTGCAGTGTGTAGTTACTCTGATGCTATGCTGCAGTGTGTAGTTACTCTGACACTATGCTGCAGTGGGTAGTTACTCTGACGCTATTTTGCAGTGGGTAGTTACTCTGATGCTATGCTGCAGTGGGTAGTTACTCTGACGCTATGCTGCAGTGGGTTATTATTCTGATGCGATGCTGCAGTGGGTTGTTACTCTGATGCGATGCTGCAGTGGGTTGTTACTCTGATTCTATGCGGCAGTGGGTTGTTATTCTGATGTGATGCTGCAGTGGGTTGTTACTCTGATGCGATGCTGCAGTGGGTTGTTACTCTGATGCGATGCTGCAGTGGGTAGTTACTCTGATGCTATGCTGCAGTCGTTGTTATTCTGATGCGATGCTGCAGTGGGTTGTTACTCTGATGCGATGCTGCAGTGGGTTGTTACTCTGATGCTATGCGGCAGTGGGTTGTTACTCTGATGCTATGCTGTAGTGGGTTGTTACTCTGATGCGATGCTGCAGTGAGTAGTTACTCTGACACGATGCTGCAGTGCATAGTTACTCTGATGCTATGCGGCAATGGCTTGTTACTCTGATGCTATGCGGCAGTGGGTTGTTACTCAGATGCTCTGCTGCAGTGTGTTGTTATTCTGATGCGATGCTGCAGTGGGTTGTTACTCTGATGATATGCTTTTGTGGGTTGTTACTCTGATGCGATACTCTGACACGATCTTGCAGTGCGTAGTTACTCTGATGCGGTGCGGAAGTGGGTTGTTACTCTGATGCGATGCTGCAGTGGGTTGTTACTCTGATACGATGCTGCAGTGGGTTGTTACTCTGATGCTATGCTGCAGTGAGTAGATAATCTGACGCCATGCTGCAGTAACCAGGATGGTGACTAGTTTAATTCCAGCTGCTGTTCCAATGGACCTGCTCCAGGGTAACCTAAATATCCAAGAAATCTAGGAGAGGGATCAACTAACGATTTCCAGAGCTCATTCATCACTATCCGGTGGCCCACCGTGTTGATGGAACTAAGGCAGGTTAGTAATCTGACTCAGATGTGATGCCCACTGTTGTCAAGTGGCCTGTTAATGCTCATGCCTACGATAAGTAGATCAATCGGCTAATGGTAATGGACCGGCAGAATCTTTGCGCACAGATCTCAGAGGCTTACACAGCTAGAAAGAAAGTTAGATGGAATAGTGCTCAACACCAGGCAGCATAGAGCAACCTGTTTAATTGGCACCCGTTAACCATCTTAATTATCTACTGTCTCCACCACTTTGCCGATGCTGCCATCAGTGGTGTGCCCCATTTAAGAGGTGGGGCAGAACAGTGGCTCAATGGTTAGCACTGCCGCCTCACAATGCCAGGGATCTGGGTTCAATTCCAGCCTCGGGTGGCTGTCCGTGTAATACTTGCATGTTCTTGCCATGTCTGCATGGGTTTCCTCTGGGTGCTCTAGTTTCCTACTGCAGTCCAAAGATATGCAGGTTAGCTGCATTGGCTATGCTAAATTACCCATAGTGTTCAGGAATGTGTAGGCTAGGTGGATTAGCCATGTGATGTGCAGGGTTTCATGGGTAGGGTGGGATGCTCTTTGGAAGGTCGGTGTGGACTTATTGGGCCAAATGGCTTGTTTTAAACTGTCGGGATTCAATGAGATGCAATGCAGAAACCTACAAAGGTTATTATTTTCATCAGAACCTTCTGAACCCTAGACAAAGAAAGGCAGTAGATACAAGGTAACACCATGACCTATGCAATTCTGGACACTTAGAGATGTGGTGACTTTGAACTACGCATTGAAATATTCTGACAGCCACTCAGGGATCAACACCACCTCCTCAAGGGTAACTGAAGGTGGAATGACACATGTTGGCTTTGCCAGTGCTGCCACATCCTACAAATGCATCAAAGGGAAATCCACGATAAACCAATGCTAAATGTGTTAAAGCTCTTCTTTTTGAATACAATTGCTCTTCAGTATGCAGTAATCCATTTTTTGTTTACAGGTTTTGAAGTTCTTGCTAAAAATCAATATAAAAATTTACACTGGGCCTATTTTGGCCTGTTGTAATTACTTCATTCCAAACTCTTTTTAAGGACAATTACATTTTATCACCATTAATCATGCATGTACTATCTTTGCTTTCCGATCAACCTAATGCAACTCTCAGTACTTTTGATGTTTCTGAAAGTAACCTATACATTGATTGTTAGATTATTGAAAATAGATGCTTCAGCACTCAATTAAGTCCCTGTAGCTTTCTGTAACTTAGAGATAAAGCATTTCAAATGAAGGAAGTAATTTAACCTAACCCACCAGCAACAGTAGAGCACATCTGAATTGCTCTCTCAAATGAAATACCCCAGTAATTAAAAAAGATGTGATTCTAAAACAAAGGATTCAAGATTCCACTGAATAGATAAGGCTTGATATGCACTGCAATACCAGCCCTCCCCCTGCCCATTCTTTCATCCATTTTACAGCATAACAGTCTTAAGCTGCTGCACAACACCTCAAATGGAATCTGGAATTAAACAACGTTTGAAAGTGTTTTCTTCGGTACATGCTGGAAGTCTTGTTCTTTTTATTGGTCATAAGGGTTAACATTGCTGTTAACATTGTCAGTGAGTTTTTTCAAGTTAATACCATCATGAAAATCACAAACATCACGCTGCATAGAGTTGTCAGGCTACCTCCAGGAGGCAGTGTAACACTGCTTAGTGCTCAATTGTGACATCATGACAGTATAGTTTTACGTCAAATTGACAGATTGCCAGTAATCCATTTGATCTTTGCTCTCAAAAAACGTTTTCAGATGCCTAGCAATGCTGAAATCAGCAATATAACTTGGGTCCGCTGGCTGGAGATCACACATTTGGTGTACAGTCAGCTCTTAGATAACGCCATGGTTGCATTCTTGTGCAATAGACAAATCACGCTTTAGAAACAGAGCTTAAAATGCTGGCGATGTAATCGCATTACAGCCATCACACTTTTTAGAAGTTCGTGCTTTAGAAACAACATCCCAATTTGTTAATCTCGCTATAGCAAATTTGTGTTGACGAAATACGTGTTATAGCAGACTGTTTTGAGACTGCAATTCATGTGGGCTCTAATGTAACATTGTTTCATGGAAAGGCCAAAAACCAATTGGTGGATTCTCCCGATCTTTTATACAAATTGTCTATAAAGGCCTGGTACAATTTAAGCTATGACTAACTTTGGATATATATATACATACACATCAGAAGGAAACTGGAAGGGGTTTATAAGATCATGACGTGCATAGGTAAAGTGAATATGAAGGGTCTTTTCCCTGGGGTGGGGGAATGCAAAACTCGTGGGCATTTTTAAAGGTGAGAGGAGAAAGATTTAAAAAGGACATGAGGGGCAACGTTTTTAAACACAGGAAGTGGTTCATGTGTGGAATGAACTTCCAGAGGAAGTGATGGATGCAGGTACAACTGCAACATTGAAAAGATATTTGACTAAGTACATGAATAGGCAAGGTTAGGAGGGATATGGGCCAAATGCAGGCAAGTAGTACTAGTTTAGTTTGAGAACATGGTCACTGTGGACTGGTTGGACTAAAGGGGTCTGTGTCCATGACTCTATGAAAGAATAATTCATAATGCTTCATAATCTTAATGTTATTAATGCTATTTTTACATTTATTCATTTTGTTTCAGATACAGAAATTGAAAATAGTGACAGGATCAAACAGGAATAGCTGAAAAAAATCAGTTTAAATAATGTACTTTGATGATGGTTATGGTGAAACTAGAAATTTGCATTGCAGTTTTCAATTTCATGAATGATGCTTTTGTATTCTACTTACATTCTGCTTCTATATATATACTAAACTACACATGACTTTATATACATCCAGCATGTACATTTCATGCATGCAAGAAATTTATACAAGGTGAATGCATATATTCATAGATGCACACATAATTTTCTCTCTCTCTTTCCCATCTTCTCATCGACTGTGATGAAAATAAATTTGATATGATTTTATTCACAGGATATGAAGGATCAGTAATGTGGGATTCACGTAACATTGATAACATGGAAATAATGCAATATTAATTGTACAGATATAAGTGTTAATATTTGTTTCACACAAAAACAACAGGACTATCAGTCATGCGTATATAATCAAAAACAATAGGAATTCTCACTAAATATGAAACACCAACCCTTTTCTTGCTGAAGTATTTATTTAATGAACAATTGTGCTTAGGTATGCAATGATCCATACACAGTACAGGCCAAAATGTAAGCGAGACAGCTCATTCTAGTCCATCGAGCAAAAACTAGAATGATACTGAAGAAATGATACAAGTGAATGCTTTTACTTCATTTCAGGTTCTACAGAAATGGAAGTTGTTATTATATGGAGAGGAAAAAACATAAATATTGACATTCTTACATTGCATCTTAGTGATTACATCAAAAAGGACAAGAGATGCTGAATCAAGTATGTGGACAGACAAGGTTGGGGAACGGGGGTGGTGGTAATGACAGCAAGAGTAACAGAGAGTGACAAAGAGAGAGAGCGCGCTATAGACAGTGTGAGAGAAAATGCAAGAGACAGCCTAAGGAAAACTGTGTTGGAAGGCAACAGCAAAATGTGATGGTACGAAGTCAGCAGGAATGAAGGGGAACCGAGGACAAATGAACAAAAAAGGGAAAATGGAGCTAGAGAAACTGAGCCTGAGAGAAACGAGTGTGAGAGGTAAACGGGTTAAAACGTATCAGAGGAGTGCCAATGGTGGTGGTGGGGTAGGTGCAGACAAGGACAAGTTATTTGGAGAGTTTTGAGGGAGCAGCATGGAGCTGAAGGAGACTGATGATCAGAGCAAGTGTGAGCATGAAGGAGTGAGGTTCAGAAAGAAAACAGTTGTTAGCAAAACACAGGGTGCCGATTGGAGATTAGGTGATGATATTTATGATACAAGTCTTCCAAAAACCTATTATTTATTGCTATTAAGTTGGTCTCATAAAAAAAGGCACAGCAGAGCACCTCAGTTCGGCAGAGTGGACAAGCTATTCCACATGGGAAGCAAAGAATGGCATGTTGTTCTCCTGGTGCCAGGGGTCAAGAATGTCCCAGAGTGGCAGAAGAGCACTCTGAGGGTGAAAGACAAAGATCATGACCCATATCAGTACCAAAGACATGAGCGGAGACAGGAGGTCCTGCAATTAGATGTTCAAAAACTCCGAAAGAGACGAGCAAGCAACACCTCAAAAGGTAGAAATTTTGAGATAACTCATGGTATCCACAGACTAGACAGTGTTGAAAGGACATCAGGTGACTGCATGCTGGGACAGACCACATTGATGGGAGGACTTCAGATTGAAACTGGTTCTCGAAGTGAATTCTTTACAGACTAGACCGGCTTCACCCAAAGACTGCTGAGAGCGAGGTTCTGTTGGAGCAGCTTGTTAGTGCTTTTGGGACCTTTCAGGGGATGAGAATCAGAAACTAGAATAAGGAAGCATTAACAAAGAAGTGGATGAAGAATATCACAATGGAGTCAGGAAGATTCGGAAAGTCAAGTATTCAGGGATCAGGCTGGAATTTCAAAGACCACAAAAGTGAACCCAGGACAATGTATTGCATCTCTGATGTAAGGATCAAGAATGTCATTGGGTGGCTGCAGTGTGCCCTGAGAAAGGAGAGTGGATCAGCCAGAGATTGTGATCTATTGTTGTTCCAATAATATTGGGAGAAAGAGAGCAGAAATCTGTGTGTTAAGAGGAATCAAACTGACAGGTAATGGAACAAAATCAGCATTGATATTATAGTGCAAGCATATAAATGCACAAAGTGTGATAAATTGGTGACCTATAGGTGAATAGAAAATGGAAAAATGATGTTATGGTAATAATAGAGACTGATTCAAAAAAAGGCAAGTGTTTTCAGTATAGAGGTTGGGATGTCATCTTGAGGTTGTACAGGACAGTGGTGAACCTTCTGAAATACTGTGTCCAGTTCTGGTCGCCCAGTTATAGGAAAGATAGCATTAAGCTAGAGAGGATTCAGAAGAGATTTACCAGGATGTTGCTGGGAATGGAAGGTTTGAGTTATAAAGAAAGACTGGATAGGCTGGGCCTGTTTTCACTGGAGTGTAGGAGATTGAAAGGCAACCTTATAGAAGTTTATAAAACATTGAGGGGTATGCACAGAGTGAATAACCATTTCCCTGGGATCGAGATTTCAAGACCGGAGGCCCAGTTTTAAGGCAAGATGAGAGAGATTTAAAGAAGGTATGAGGGGCAATTTTTTTTTAATGCAGAGGGTGGTTTGTATGTGGAATTAATTTCCTGTGAAATTGGTGGGAGTGGGCGCAATTGTTATGTTTAAAAAGATGTTTGGATAAGCACATGAATAGGAAGGTTTTGGAGGAACGTGGGCCAGGAGCAAGCAGATGGGAATGGTTTAGTTTGTAATTATGTTCGGCATGGACTGGTTGGTCCAAAGGGTTTGTTTCCGTGCTGTGTGACCCTATGACTCGGTCCTCAATATTCCTCGAAACAAGGAAGGGAGGAGATTTCCGAGCCTTTGACTTTGATCTTTATGTCGTCATTGTCTACAGGAATAGTGCCAGAAGACTGGAGGATAGCAAATGTTGTCCCCTTGTTCAAGAAAGGGAGTAGAGACAACCATGGAAATTATAAACCTGCGAGCCTTACTTCGGTTGTGGGTAAAGTGTTGGAAAGGGTTATAGAAGATAGGATTTATATTCATCTACAGAGGAAAAAGTTGATTGGGGTAGTCAATATGGTTTTGTGAAGGGTAGAATGTGCCTCACAAACCTTATTGAGTTCTTTGAGAAGGTGACCAAACAGGTAGATGAGAGTAAACCAGTTGATGTGGTGTATATGGATTTCAGTAAGGCATTTGATAAGGTTCCCTACGGTAGGCTATTGCACAAAATACAGAGGCATGGGCTTGAGGGTGATTTAGCGGTTTGGATCAGAACCTGGCTAGCTGAAAGGAGACTGAAAGAAGGTGGTGGTTGATGGGAAATATTCATCCTAGAGTTCAATTACTAGTGGGAGACTGCAAGGATTTGTTTTGAGTTCACTGCTGTTTGTCATTTATATAAATGACCTAGATGAGGGCGTGGAAGGATGGGTTAGTAAATTTGCAGATGACACAAAGTTCAGTAGAGCTGTAGATAGTAACGAAGGGTGTTGTAGGTTACAGAATGACATATAAACTGCAGAGTTGGGCTGAGAGGTGGCAAATGGAGTTTAATGCGGAAAGGTGTGAGGTGATTCACTCTGGAAGGAGTAACAGAAACGCAGAGTACTGGGCTAATGGTAAGATTCTAAGTAGTGTAGATGAGCAGAGAGATCTTGGTGTCTAGGTATGTAGATCCCTGAAAGTTGTTACCGAAGTTGATAGGGTTGTTAAGAAGGCATATGGTATGTTAGCTTTTATTGGTAGAGGGATTAAGTTTCGGAACCACAAGGTCATGCTGCAGCTGTACAAAACTCTCGTGTGGCCATATTTGGAGCACTTCGTACATTTCTGGTCACCGCATTATAGGAAGGATGTGGAAGCTTTGGAAAGGGTACAGAGGAGATTTACTAGGATGTTCCTGGTATAGAGGGAAGGTCTTACGAGGAAAGGCTGAGGGACTTGAGGCTGTTTTTGTTAGAGAGAAGAAGGTTGAGAGGCAACCTAATTGAGATATACAAGATAATCAGAGGGTTAGATAGGTTGGACAATGAGAGCCTTTTTCCTCAGATGGTGTTGTCTAGCATGAGAGGACATAGCTTTAAATTGAGGAGTGATAAATATAGGACAGATGTCAGAGATAGTTTCTTCACTCAGAGTTTAGTGGGGGCATGGAATGCACAGCCTGCAACAGTCGTAGACTCACCAACTTTAAGGGCATTTAAACAGTTATTTTATAGGCATATGAATGACAATGGAATAGTGTAGGTTAGATGGGCTTCAGATTGATTTCACAGGTCAGCGCAATATCGAGGGCCGAAGGGCCTGTACTGCACAGTAAAGTTCTATGTTCTAAGACTTACAGAAGGGAAAGGAGATGAAAGAAAGAAGAAAACCTGGCTTTATTAATCAGTGGAAATTTTGTCGTATTGGACAGAGAAGATGTGCTGGAGGGGTCAAGCACAGATTAAAGTTAACAAAAACGGACATAGCTGAACACTAATAGTCACACATTCTATCTTTCCCATGATTAGGTTGTCTATAAAGAAGAATCCTTAAAGGAAATAACAAGACTCAAAAACTACAAATCGGAAAGAAATCCAATTTTCTGAGTACTGATGTGTAGTGGTGACATTATAAAAGAGGGGGAGAGCTCCTGCAATGTGTTCATAAGAATTTGTACTGTCTAGTTCAATGTGGATGGTTGTATGGCTAAATCTAATTCTGGATAAAGAGGTTGGTCAAATGGGTCAAGCCTCAGTTGCTAGAACAAGGACAGGCAATCTATATTGAAAAACATGATTCTAACAGGGGTACAGAAACAGAGGAATTTGAAAGGTACATCTGCATGAATTATTGAAGTGAGGGTGCTGGTGTTAGACTGGGGTGGACAAAGTTAAAAATCACACAACACCAGGTTTATTTGGAAGTACAAGCTTTCGGAGCACTGCTCCTTCATCAGGTAGAATTATTGAAGTTCACAGGGCAGGAGGAGAAAGGTGTTTAAAAAAAAAGAGAGCTTCATAAAGGAAGCACAGAGTACAAAAGCAAGGACAAGGATGGCGAATATTGCATTCAATTTAGAGCACTATACTTTCAGAATGCATTAGAAAGAGTGCTGAAAAGGTTGACAGGGATTTTTTCTGAGGATGAAAGACATCAGTTATATCGATAGATTGCACTAGCTGACCCTGTTTTCCTTAGAGAAGGTTGAGAGGGAATTAGATAGTGGAATACAAAACCATGAGGGGATTAAGACAGAGTAGATATTGAGAAACTGTTCTCATTACAGTAAATGTCAAAAACTTTTATGGTGTTTGATAAAAAGAAACAATTGTGACACAATGGAAAACAAACAATATGGATTTGGAATGCTCTGTCTGTGAGTATGATGGAGGCAGATATAACTGGGGATTTCAAAATGGACATGCATCGAATCTGAAAAGAAATTGCAGGGATTTTTGGAAAGGGTTGGGATCAGTTGAAATGAAAATTATAATCATGGAATGGTTCCAGTACAGGCAGAGGTCATTCAACCTTGTCTGTGCAATGGTGATCTTTTTAAAAACAAACACTTAATTGGAGTGCTGCAGATACTTAATTAGCAGCTGCTAAGTTGTCAACCTGTGAGTGACTAAAATGAATAGTTTACAATAGACTGGAGAAGTGAGCTGGGCAAATGCACAATGCAAACTTTATATATGTGACCATTGGCTCAATGGTCACAATCTCAGCAATATCCTACACAATAAACCTCAAGATGGTCCCCATATTTCGCAATATAAACACAGCATATCTTCAATGTAAGCAATGGTGACTGCAGTCCAAAACAAAAGTATTTGCAAAGTGCTTTGGTATGTCTGGAGGTCATGAATGATGCTGTATCAATGTACGTCTTTTCAGGTCTTTCCCTGAACAGCCAGATGGATATTTGGGCAGACTGCCAGCAGTTTTGCAATCAAGGGATACAAGACTATGACTAAATGTGATGAACAGACAGATAATAGCTGAAAAGCTGGCACAATAGACTTTTAGTGGAAGAAAATTACTGATAAGCCCATCGAAAACCCATGAGATGGGTAAGGAATCAAGTGACTGTCAAAAAAAAAGCAGAAATTAAAACACATGCCAGGATTGTGATTCTTCACTCAGCCTTGTACAATGTCAAGGTTAATCTGAGAGACTATTAGGCTAAGTTTGTGCATAAAGATCTCCTTGTTGGGAGAGAAAGCCGAGAACACAGTGTCTTTTCAGAGTGGCTAAAGACATCAGAAAACTCCCCATTCCCCTCCTTGCCAGGTCTGGAGGGACTTCACTTGATAAAGGCCAAGCCCCTTGTGAATTTTACTCAAGGGAACCCAAATCCAAAAAGAGGTCCACCTGAGATTCCACAGAAAATTCACGAAGGGACCCAACATCTATGGGGAGCATTCATCATCAGAGTTGGGACAGGAGCTGTGCCAGGACAAACCTCTATTACAGAAACAAAATATAAGAATACAAGATTGTGAAAGATTTTAATTTGGACAATTCAATTAATCAATTTTTATTCTTTAGCTCAGGCCAAATTGACTCTGTTTTTGAACCCTCTGAGGCATTCTTCTTTCCCCACATTTCAATGCTCTCCTTAACAAACACTGCTACTTATTTTCTTTCCTTGTCTATCTTTCACGAATAACTGATAGCCAGGAATATTTACACACAGTGTTGCCCTTTCTTGAGACAGATCTCTGTTCTTGCAACAACATTATTTTTCCCCATGATAATCTGTGCCTGTAATTTTCCAAATTTATTTATCATACTCTGTGCATTTATGTGCATGCACATTAACTCTGTTTTGGATTTCATTTCTTTCTCCCTTACTCTGATTTCACTTCTCAAATTGCTATTGTCTACGCTACTGACAGCTATATCCCCAAGTATTTTGTGAACCTTGGTATTCTCCTTTACAATTCTCTCTTGAGTCTGACACACCTGCCAAGTTAGCTTAAAACCGTCCCAATGGCATGAGCAAACTGCACTGTAATGAACTCAGTCTGTGGAATTATAGAAAAAAGGATCATTAGACATTGCAAGGCCTGCTGGGACATTATGTTTAGTCAACTTAGAATTAAAGCTTATTTCAGCAACTAATATCAAACAAGCTGTCAGCAGTTGTAACTGTGTATTGCAATATGTTGCAATAACAAAGGACACCTTTGTTCCTAGTTGACAGTGTAAGTACAATGAGGGTGACACCAGTTACTAAAATAAAGCAAAGGAGACAAGGAAACGTTACTCCTTACAGTTCATCTGTCTAAGACGACATTACCCAAAAATGGATGTTAATCAGATAACATTGTTCCTCTTATTGACCAGATAAGAATAACAATATTGAGGAGGCAGTTGAAAAGTGGTGAACTTGCCCCCCAAAACCCAATCGAAGTAATCATTTCCAGGGAGGCATCCTTAATCTGGTAGTCCATGATGAGTGGTATCCTGGCACCAGCTACGCCCTCTGCTGAGATACTGCTGGGTTCTGCATCTGCCAGCCTCTGACTGGTTGGCCGCTCCGGAGGGGGGGTGGGGAGGTTGTGACAAGGGAGAGAACTCCTACTTCTCCCAGGACCTAATTCTGTCCAAATGTGGTCCACTGGCTATTGAATTACAGTAGAACCTAAGTTATCCAAATGAGGGGCAAGGAGTATTTTATTTGGATAACTGATTGTTTGGCGATCCAATCTGATCGTAAACAAGTGGAACCTTACGAGTGCAGATTGTCCGAACATTTCTTGGTTATCTGGTAATGCACGCCATAATGCCATTGAATTAGTAACTGAATGCTGAGTTGCCTAATGCCACTTCTATGGGACCTTGAGATCTTCTTCGGATAATTTGAAATTCGGATAATTGATGTTCGGAGAATTGAGGTTGTACTGTACCTGGTTGCCATTAGGATCCAGCACATCTTCTTACCTCAGTATCTCATGGGTTTCCCTCTTAAAAGCTCCCACAAAATGGGAAAATACAAACCCTTGGATCAAAAATACATCAGTTGGAAAGAATGATGCAGGGTAAATAGCTCCTAAGTGGTTGAAGATGCTGTCCAACACATCTTATCCATGTCCTGCACCTCTACCCTCAAACCCCACCCCTTCAACCGCAACAAGGACAGAACCCCCCGGTCGTCATCTTCCGCCCCACCAACCTCCTCATAAAACGCATCATCTGCCGACATTTCCGCCACCTACAAATGGACCCCACCACCAGGGATATATTTCCCTCCCCACCCCTATCCGCTTTCTGCAAAGACTACTCTCTCCATGACTATATGGTCAGGTCCACGCCCCTCAACAACCTACTATCCCCTCCTGGTATCTTGCCCTGCCACCACAGAAATTGCAAAACCTGCACCTACACCTTCCCCCTCATCTCTATCCAAGGCCCCAAAGGAGCCTTCCACATCCATCAAAGTTTCTCCTGCGCTTCCACAAATGTCATTTATTGTATCTGTTACCCCCGATGTGGTCTCCTCTACATTGAGGAGACTGGATGCCTTTTCACAGAGCGCTTCAGGGAACATCTTCAGGACACCTGCAACAATCAACCCCACCTTCCACAAATGTAATTTATTGTATCCGTTGCTCCCGATGCAGTCTCCTTTGCATTGTGGAGACTGGGCACCTTCTTGCAGAGCGCTTTAGGAAACATCACCGGGACACCCTCACCAATCAACCCCACCGCCCCGTGGCTGAACATTTCAACTCCTCCTCCCACTCTGCCAAGGACATGCAGGTCCTGGGCCTCCTCCATCGCCACTCCCTCACTACCCAACGACTGGAGGAAGAACGCCTCATCTTCCGCCTCAGAACCCCCCAACCCCATGGCATCAATGTGGACTTTGCCAATTTCCTCATTTCCCCTCCCCCTATCTTACCCCAGTTCCAACCTGCCAGCTCAGCACCATCCTTATAACCTGTCCCACCTGTCAATTTTCCTTCCTATCTATCCGCTCCATCCTCCTCTTCGTCCTTTCACCTTTCCCGCTTCCTCCATCCACCTATTGAACTCTCAACTACCTTTTCCTCAGCCCCACATCCTCTCATTTATCTGTCCACCCGCAAAGCTTCCAGCCTCATTCCTAATGAAGGGCTCCTGCCCAAAAAGCCAATTTTTCTGCTCCTCGGATGCTGCCTGACCTGCTATGCTTTTCCAGCACCACTCTAATCTTGACTCGAATCTCCAGCATCTGCAGTCCTCACTTTCACCAGGGTAAGTAGCAGGCTATTTACCCATGTTGGAAGTGAAAAGGAGGAAATGGGGACAGGCTAAGTAAGTGTTTTGCAGCAATATTTACAATTGAGGCAGAGGTGAGCTTGTTAGACATCCCGAGTAAATTAACTTTGAAGGATAAATGGGGCGCCTTTATAAATAATGGAACCAAAAAGAATATAAGATCATTAAAGAGTTGCAAACCCTTAATTCCAGATGATTTTCTTCCCACAGATTTAAAGGAATTTGGTGAGAATAGTGACGATGGCCAAATGTTAATTTAGATTAGAGAACTACTTCTTTAGAATGGAAATTTGAGAATGTCATGTCACTGTTTAAGGAAGGTGCAAGGAGAAAACCAGGAAATTACAGGCATGTGACTAGTATCTGTTGTGTGGCAATTTCTGATGCAATTTAGCAGCTTGAAAATGTTCAGCTGCACCCGAGAGACTGATTATGGATTTGTAAAGACCAGATCATGGCTGACAAATCTGAACATTTTAGAGAGGTGACAAAAGTAGAGGACAGCATCCTGTCAGTTGATGTTGTAGAGTTGCACAGCAGAGAAACAGATGCTTCAGTTCAACTCATCCATGCTGACCAGATGTCCCAGCATTTGGCCCAAATCCTTCTAAACTCTTCCTATTCATGTACCCATCCAGATGCTTTTTAAATGTTGTAATTGTATCAGCCTCCACCACTTCCTCTGGCAGCTCAGTCCATACATGCACCAGCCTCTGCATGAAAAGGTTGACCCTCAGGCCACTTTTAAATCTTTCCCCTCTCACCTTCGACCTATGCCCTCTAGTTTTTTTCACTCCCCTATCATGGTAAAAAGAACCTTTCCATGCTCCTCGATTTATTAAACCTCTATAAGGTCACCCCTCAGCCTTCAGTGCTTCAGGGAAAATAGCCCATGCCTGTTCAATCTCTCCCTCAAACTCAAATCCTCCAACCCCGGCAACAGGTTTGTAAATCTTTTCTGAATCCTTTCAAGTTTCACATATTTTTCTGATAGCAGGGAAGCCAGAATTTATATATGAGGAATCACTGCAAATATTTGGGACCTAAGGGGCAACTTTCTCATGCAAAGAGTGATGCGTGTATGGAATGAGTTGCCACAGGAAGTGGTGGAGGCTGGTACAACTACAAAATTTAAAATGGGTATATAAATAGGAAGAGCTCAGAGGGATATGGGCTAATTGCTGGCAATGGAACTGCATTAATTTAGGATATCTGGTCTGCATGGATGAGTTGGACAGAAGGGTCTGTTTCCATGTTGTACATCCCTATGACTCTCTTCAAAATGTGGCAATAGCTGATACATTTATCAACGATTTTAAACCTCAGATTAATAGATTTTTGTTAACCGAAGTATGCTAACGGATATGGGGTGAAATTGGGTGTATAGAGTTATATCACATGATCTTATTAAAGTATGGGAACAGCTTTAAGGAACTCAATGGTCTTCAACTCGTCCTACATTCTCCATGATGCACTGTCTTCCTCCACAGTTATCGGCAGTACCTCCTCCTGTCTTGAACAGCAGGTTGCTGTCCTTGGTGCTGTACAGATTCAACTCTCCACGTGATTCCCTTGATGCATTTAAAAATTTCCGTTCCCTCCCGGACTTTGCTATGCAATTACTTCAGTCCTTGCAATGGCATTCAGCAAATAAGATCAATCAATTTTGCAGTGTTGTTATCTAGTGTCAGATTCTCAGTCCTTTTCAACCGGTTTATCACATCTCTGAATCGCAGTCGCGTGCAATGCATGATTTTGTTTGCAATAAGGATTCAATTCAATCTAAGTTACATTGATCTCAGTTCAATTCAATCTTCCTACTTTTCTTCTTTACGTTATGTCACATTCCTGAATCAGTTCAAATATTTCATGGAATTGAATTGTTTGCTGTTGAAAACAGCTACAATTGCAGTTGCACATGGGAAGGGAGATATTCATCAGACCATTTTCACCAATGCCAAAACTAATATTTGCAGAAAAAACACTCAAATGATTCTTCTCTTGATCACCGGGGAGGCTGAATAATCATATTGGTCATGAATCATTTTTGTCACAATCGTCTTGTGCTCAAAGGAAGCATAAAGTCTTCAATAATCATGTTTATTTGCAAGCATGAGTCATGCCTGTGTAATGGCATGCATATGTGATGCTAACAACCAGTGCTGTTCACAATGACAATTCATAACTTTAATAAACAAATGATTGCTACATTCTCCACCTTGATAGCAATAACACAGTTGGAGCAAAAAGGCCATAGCCCTAGCATATGATTGCCATTCAGAAACATTTTCGAACACCTGTGATGCCGAAAATCTCACTTAATTATCATTTTAAGTTACAGAAACATCCTGGATTTATTTTCATGTCATTTGCATTTTTTTTTCAGATCACAATTTGGAGTTAAATTCTGATTGCTTTGTCTCGGAGAATCTTAAATAAGTGGACACTTCACAGTCTTTGCATCTTCCATTTGTTTTCCTTTCCCTCTTTTCTGCTTCAAAGTTCTGCCAAAGCTGCTCTTGATCTGCTACCAGAAGTACAAGTCTCATGTGCAATGACTCATCAACCAACTGTTCCAGTCTTTTTGTTTTCCTTTCCTGTGTGTCCTTTCCAAAGCTGTACCATCACTGCAAGGATTCTCAAAGCCCAACTAACAGAAAATGAGGATAAACCTCATCATTGTGTTGAAGGGAGGAATGTTGGGAAAGACAATAGGAGACTATCCTCTTCTTTGAATAGTGCCACAGAATATTTTCCAGTCAGATCCAATGGAATCCTTAGTCTCCACTGAAGAGGAGGAACCTCTATTAATGCAGCACTCCCTAACTGCTTTGTGCAAGGTTCATTTGGGATAGTATACCAATTTTCTAGGGAATATATGGTCTGTAAGTTGGGATATGACTGACCCAAATTGCTTGGGTTTAAGACAAGCTAAAAGTGCATGCACAATTGAAATATGATTCTGTATTTTGTCAATTAAGCTAAAAGAACACAATGCAGTAAGATGGCAGATGAAGCATCATCTTTTCACTTTTCAGTCGCAGAGTAAATAATCAAGCTATTGCAGGGTGACTTAAACTTTCACTGATTTTTACACTGATCATATCTTATTCATATTCCCGTCTCACTCAATATCTTAGCAATAATCTGATTCAGTTTCTCTCGATCAGACTCACCAAATTCACATGAAACAGGTTGATGGACAGAAGCTCACCCCAACAGGGATAGAGCTTTATATAAGCTACTCAAACCTTACTTATAAAGGCAACCATCAGCTCCAAATTGGAAATTGCAGCTGTCAAAATGGTTAATAATTCACGGTGATTGTGAGTGTCACAAGACAATTCCAGGAACTTCTGCTTCACCTAAGTCTTCGCCATTCAAAACAAAAATCTACTGCCATCAGTGTGCAGGTGAAGGAAACATATCCATGGTTCTGAAGTTGTTAAACAACAAAAAAAGTCCGGATCAAATAGTTGACAAAACAAAACTTGCGTGTTTAACAAAATAAAGGATCTGTAAATTTATGAACTGTAATTTACAAAAGAGATGCAGCCTTAAAGAGGAATAATTTGCAACTATAATACCTTTTAAATACCACATTTTAATGTAAGTGCTCCCTTGTAAGCACATCATTACACTGTTACTCATCCAGGAAAATGCATCATCTCCAGTGTGGATATTGAAGAGGACATCTCACTGTCACTGTCCACAATAGAGCTGTAATGTCCTTATGGCTGGCATTAATTTCACTTTTGTAGCATGAGATTTCTATAGAGACCACAGATGACTGTTATATTGGACAGCTTACAGTACTCTGTTATACATGATCTTGTTTCCCTTTTTACAACTTCAAAACCAAACAGATTGCTCAATGGTTCAGCTGAATAGAATTCTGTTGATACACAGAACACGGCAACAAGCTCCTGTCAGAATCATTTTTAACTCTACAAAATTGTCAACTGACGTTATCTGCTTTCTTTGAACAAAGATCTGAAAGTTCTGTGTGTTATTAAATATCTTCTTCTTTTCTGACAGCTTTCAAATTCTTGGATGTTGTACTGTCTTGGACCATGCAGTAAAGGAAGGAGATTAAGGTCAAGTGTACAAAAGACATTGAGGCCTGTAGTCATGGCCGACTGGTTAAGGCAATGGATTGAAATCCATATGGATATCCCTCCACAGGTTTGCACACAGACAGTCTTCTGGCATAGTGGCCGTGCCCGTGTATGAGCCAGAAGGCCTGGTTTCACACCGTCCATACTCGGGAAGTGTGTAACGACATGTCAGAACTCAGAGGTAAAGCCATGAGAGTGGTAATTTCAGCTCTGCTTTTCTCTCTCTGCAGATCTTGGATTTCCAGCATTTGCAGTATTTTGCTTTTAGTTCACTGGAAGTAGAGGATTGGATTTCTGTACTTGTTAGATTCCCAGTTAGATAACAACAGAAATGTCAGCACTCTCTTCCCATCCTCTTTCCTCAGCACAAATTCATTTATCTGCTCTTTTCCACTTCCTTCCAATTGCCAAATTTCTGCCAACCATATCCTTGCTTAGATGTGATGTGGAGGTGCCAGTGTTGGACTCCGGTGGACAGAGTTGATGAAGGGCTTATGTCCAAAACGTTGATTCTCCTGCTCCTCGGATGCTGCCTGACGGGCTGTGCTTTTCTAGCGCCACGCTCTTTGAATCTGGACAAAGTTGAGAATCACATGACACCAGGTTATAGTCCAACAGGTTTATTTGAAAGCACAAATAAACCTCCTTTGGAGGAATAGCACTCTGAAAACTTGTACTTTCAAATAAAGCTTTTGGACTATAACCTGGTGTCATGTGATTCTCAATCTTGTATAGATTGGCATTCTCCTCCATAGCTTATGTTGGCATTGTTCTTGATCACTCATTCCCCATAAATTCATTCTGTGAAGCTGTGCCACTCTTCCTTTGTTGATGCTGCAAGTGTATTTCACCACCCTGAACACAATCCCACCAACAAACATGACCCATCTTTCCCGCAATCTTGTTGCTATTTCAGATGCAATGGAGAGAGGGTAAGGGTTGGAGCAAAGGAAGAGCAATGGCTACAGGACTTCTTATGATATATCATCATGTCATTCCCACCGTGTGGAATGTCGCTTTGCTGACTACAGACATGCCAGGATTCGACAGAACTGGACCAGGAATAATAGTGGGGTAGAGTCAACAACATTTTAAAGTTGACTTGAAAGGACCCTGAGCAATGTTGTGCAGTCAGAAACAGACAAAGAAAAAGATGACAAATACATGTTTGTAAGTTGCTGAACAACAATTTCCTCAAAAGACAACTCCATCAAAAGTTACCTGATACACATGCCTGCTGTCAAAGAACTCCAAGAATATTACATTCCACTGTCACAGGTTTGCAAAAGAAATTCTCAATTTTAAACAAAATTCTGACTAATTTTAGTTAATTCCATTTCCTCCCCATGACTTCTGCTGATGGTCATAGATCCTACTTTCTTTGGCAGATAACAGATTCCGCAAGCAATACCTACTCAGAGAGTTCAGTGAACATTCATCTTTACAAGCCCAACCAGTGATACCATTTAGGTATGGAAAGGGCATCACATACTGAAGCCTAAAGCACTTGGAAATTCACACAAATGAGGTCAGAGACATGAATCCCAGGAATACAGAGGGCAAAGTTTGATGCTAGAAATCATTCCTCTGAGTTCAGCTGGAACAAGGAGTAGGTGATTCAATTCCCAAACCTGCTCCACCATTCAATTCAATTCAATCACATCTGATCTCTATTTTAATATAAAACAAAGAACTGTGGATGCTAGAAATCTAAACCAAAAACAGCAATTGCTGGGCAAATTCAGTAAGTCTGGAAACATCTGTGGACAGAAAACAAACAGTCAGCATCTCAACACCAGTGACTTGTCTGCAAAAACTATTTTAGCTCAATCTGTCTCCTTTAGATCTGTAAACCTTGACAGTTTCACAAAATTTAAATCTAGTGATCTCCATTTTGTGGTATCAGCACATTAAAGTAGATCACAGATGGAACAGGCAATCCAATTACAATATCAAAGTTGCAGATAAGGAGGTAGGACAGTTTGCCTTTAGGAGGTTATTACAATGAAAGAACCACCGTCAGCTGTTCACAGTATTGAATGGCTCATAAGAGTATCTGAAGGTGTCACATTGGGTCCCTTTTTTAACCAAGGTAGTTCATGACTCAATTGTGCTAGATTCTGGCAATCTTTTGAAAGACTGAGTGTGGGTGACATTTTCACTGCGACTAGTGGGTTGGCTTCCAACTTGTCCAAATGTAGCCATTTCTGTAGCTACATTAAGTTAGTGGGTGAATCACTAATAGGCACTCTGAATTCTGCAGAATCTATTCATAAAGATAGATTTTGCAGAATTCAGAGTGCCTATTAGTCATGGTGCATTGTTAGTCAAAGGATGTGAACGTATTGGAGACAATGCAGATGTGATTGAGAAGAATGCTTCCAGCGATGAGGAACTTCAGTTATCAGGAAGACTAAAGAAGTTGGGACTGTTTCTTAGAAAGAAGAATACGAAGAGGAGATCTGATTGAGATTTTCCAAAACCATGAGCGGGCTGGATAGAGTAGATTTGAAGAAACTGTTCCTATTCTTAAAGGGAACAAGAACAAAAGGACATAGATGTAAAGTGCCAGGATGAAGGGTGACATGGTGGCTCAATGGTTAACACTACTGCCTCACAGCACCAGGGACCCAGGTTCGATTCCAGGCTTGGGTGATTGTCTATGTGGAGTTTGCACATTCTGCCCATGTCTTCCTCTGGGTCATCCAGTTGCCTCCTCTGATCCAAAGATGTGCAGGTTAGGCGGATTGGTCATGCTAAATTGCCTACAGTGCTCAGGGATGTGTAGGTTAGGTGCATTAGTTAGGGGTAAATGTATGGAATAGGTCTGAATGGGTTACTCTTCAGAGGGTCGGTGTGGACTTGTTGGGCTTGTAGTGATTCTATGGAGTGAGATAAAACGACTTCACCCAGCGAATGGATAGGGTACATAATGCACTGCATGGAAATGTGGTGGACACAGGCTCAATTGAGGCATTCAAGAAGGTGATTACTTGGGTAAAACATAATGGACTGAGTATAGGGAAAATGTTGCAACGTGGCTCTGGATAATAATGTTCATTTAATGAGCTGGTGCAAATATGATGGCTATGGATAACGGCAGGAAAGTCAGGCTAAGACCAAGATGTGATCAACTATGGTTGTACTAAATGAGGCTCAAGGGACTGAATTGCCTAATGCTGTTCCCAGTCCTTATGTCCTTATTTTTGGCTGACAGCATCCTTCTGTAACATAAGACTTCTCTGATTCTATGATTCAGCAGCATCTTAAATCTGAAATGGCTACAATTCCTGCTTGAGTGATAAGGCTGTTCTCCATTTGAAGCAAATTGCTGCTTCCATGGTATCTGCTTGTCAATGTGGCTTCTTCAAAAAGCCGTTACCTCTAATAAAAATAATCCATCAACACAACAAAGAAAAGGTTTCCTCAATGCCTTTGTCTTGTCTTTAAGTGAACCACACAGCAGCCTCCTGTTAACAAAGAGACAAAATATTGATTTATTGCATCGAATTATTCTCCATTCCACACCCCCTCCCTCATCACCACCACTTTCATTTCTGTTTTGAGCACCTTCCACTGACAGCAAACTGTGTGACTCAAGCCAAGGAAAGACTTGGGAGGAGTTTGCTGTTCCTGGTCGTGTCAGGGAATTGAATTACAGCTGTAATCTCACAGTCCCTTTATTCTTCAAACAGTATTTAATACACAACTGCTCTCCTGTCTCTTGACTCAGCACCATTATATCATCAGTCTCCCAACCACAACTCTAGGATCTCACTGATACCTGCCCCTGCAAAGTTCCAACAGGTGAGAGGTGCCACTTGGAATTTTTCAGATCAATTTACTCAGGAATAATGAAATCAAGCCAGCCTCTCCAAATTATAATGTAGTTACCATGATGCCTCTTGGCAAAGATTACAGCAAGTTTGGTTTGGTTTCAGGCACTTCTCCATTGACAAAATACCTCAGACTGCAGTCAGACGCATTCTGTTTGCACAGTTAACTGCAATCTCATATATAAATAATAAGGCTTCCACATTTCCAATCAAAGAAATAATTAACCAATTTATTTTCAAAAGCTTGCCATCTGCTATTGGAACACCTCCCTTCTCTGTCAGCCAACTGAACATGACAAGCTATTGTAATTCTACTTCCCTCTAAAATGACCAATCTTGTAGGATCAACTTTCTATCGACACTCAGAAGTCCTTCAATATGTGACAGCTGTCAGTTCATGCAAACAGCATCTCTCTCCCTTGACTGAGCCTTAGCAAGAGACTTTTACATGTCAATGGAAAATCAGGAGTTTAGTACAACCTGAATGTTTTGGTGTTGCTTTCCTCAGAATCTAAACAAAAATGTGAACCAAAAAGGAAATTGTGCTATGATTGTGCTTGTGGCAGGCTTCCAGTCATGTGTCACCATATTGCAGCTGAAAGTATAGATCAATCCCAGTCGTACTCCTTTCTGTAATCTCCGCAGCAGGGTTGTGCTGGATTCAATAAAGGATTCAATATTTCCTCATTTGTTCGCATTTTTCCATCTCTTTCAGAGCTCAATTAGCAATTGACCAGTCATTAACAGAAGACCCCCTGCTCCCTCCCTCTTCAGTCTCCATGTGGGAGTTGGTTGCAAAATCACATTATCAGAGATTTCCTGAAGAGTTCCTGACTGCATGCTTCCTGAAATTCTGTTCATGTATTTACAAAGAACTGAACTTGTTGCCCCTGACTGAGGTACACTGAATGTTAAGTCCAGGTTGGGAAGTGCTTGAGAGTCTTTTCTCTCTTATCACAAAGGTTTATTGAAACTTCAAATGTCAAAGATGGCTTGGCAGTATCACTGTTCACAGAATCTCTCTGAGCAGCCTTACCAATCCATATATCACACATGATGTGTTTTCACTGAGTTACAACAAAAAAAGCCAGTTCTTCCATCAAATCTGTTCATCACACAAACCATGTCCATTTTTGTTCTTTAAACAATGAAATTCAATTACCCTAATTTCCAACTAAGAACAATGCATGCATAATTTTTAGCCTTCACAACTATTCCTAGTCAGCAAACTTGCATTGAAGGTGATCACTATGTCTTTATTATATAAGTCATCTGTCTGTGTCTCTCTTACACACACACACAGTTGTGTCTTGTTCAACTATTCATTGCATGAATGGAAATAGCTTGAAGCAAAGTCAATTTGGCATGACTCTCCTTCTAAGCAAATACTTAAAAACAGAGCCACTTGTGTTAACCCCAATTGTTTCACTATTGCTGAAACAGCAGCAGAGAAAGGCTTCTGGTATCTTATCCACATAGCACCCTCCACTCCAACATACCTCAAAGTAATCCTCAAGAATTGCTTGTGAATTCTAGTGCAGCTGTAATGCAGACAACGTGGCAACCAATTTGCACAGAGTGATGTTGTGCAACGAAATAGTTCTGGTAGTGTTAATATTTAAGATGGCAGTAAGCTCCACCTAATCATGTGATGCCAAATTGACTTGGGTAGAGAAAGGGCAGAACAGCTTTGAATCTTGTACAGTGAAGATCTATATCCCAGAATCCCTCAAAATCTAATGTTTAACTTCCGAATACAACTTGTATCTGATTGTGATCGTGCACCCTATTAAAGACAAGGGACTTTGCTGATTAAGATTCACTGGTGGTTTTCCTTTACCACAGTGAACAAAGTAAAACCTTTAGACCCAGTCAAGGAAAGGATGTGCTGGCAGCAAATTACTTGAGCCACCAGCTGGTAATGAGTGGCATCACAGCACATATAACAAGCGAGAACTCACCAACAGCAATGTGAAAACAAAAAAGATTAATGAGTCATGAAGTATTGATCGAGTGGACAAAGTTGACCGGGAGATTTCTCATGCTCTTCTTTCAATAATGCCATGGGATCTTTCATAAGAGACAGGTTGACCTTGACTTTAATCAGGTATTGTTTACAATACAGTGATAGTGAATGGGATGCTCACTTTACAAACCATTGAATCAGCATTCATTGGAAATGGTGCCTCAGTCCTTCTTTGGCACAGCATTCAAGTGGCAGTCTAGAATCTGCGCTTATGTCTCAGGAGTGGAGTTTAAACTCCCAACATACTGATATAGACTGTGAATGAAAAATCATACCAGATCAAAATAAGGATTTAAGATGATTCTCTGACATTTCGTGAAACTCTTCAACTTTAGTTTAAGTAAGGGATTGATAACTTAGATTAGCAGTACTTTCAAAACCTTTTGGCATAGATCTTGATTTTGTTCAATGATGTGAAATGGGCAAGCCAAAGTGCATCTCCCAATGAACTGGCTCTCAATGAACTGAAAACATAGAAGAAAGTTGCCATCTTGTCCATTTTACACCAGAATCACAGTCTATGCCATTTGTTTAGAAAAGTTTTGACGATTGCCTAGGATCTTGAGTGCTATCAAAAATAATTTGATGTCGATTACTACAACATTTCTAAGGGATGTGTGTTGTTCAATGTTATTGTAGCTATATTGATGCAAGACTCAGAACAACTCTGTAGCTGAAACAAATAACACATTTCAGTGATACAGTGACTGCATTCAATTACTCAATCAAGCAATGCAGTTTAGCTCAGTGGCGTGGAACTTGCTTTCTCCAAACATGTTTTGCACCATGTAGGCTTACAGACTTTGACATTACCAAAGGCCATTACTAAAAAGCCAGCCTTCTGTTTCAGCACACACCTCACGTCTGTGGTAATAGCATGAAACACAACCCTCACGGTGAACAGATGGTGGTAAATACGACACTGTCAGAAACAGAGAAGCAACAGTCCAGCTGCCTCAGGGCTGCGACTCTTTATTTATTACATACGGCTTTGCATGAAACCTTAAAGGAAGCGAGTATAAAAATCACCCTCTTCAAAAAACACCCTCTTCCCAAAATGTCTGGAGAGGTTGGACACACATGAAATCTGATTCATAGCACCACAAGAATTGATGAAAACAAATTTTCTGCTGAAAAACCAGATTTAATTAATAGGGAATGAACAGTAAGTGCCAGCTAAATTAATCAAATATGTTTTAGAAACGCAACTTCATAAAAAAAGGAAAATATTGTGGATGCTGGAAGTCTGAAACGAGCACAGACAGTGCTGGAGAATCTCAGCAGATCTGTCAGCAAATGTGGTCTTCAGTTCTGAAGAAGCATTATACCGGACTTGAAGTGTTGACTTGTTTCTCTCTCCATAGGTGCTGTATGACCTGCTGAGTTCCTCCAATATTCTCTACATTTGTTGAAAAATATCATCTTTGACATAGCTCTAGATTTGCTCTTTCTCACTGGTGGAAGATATCCTCCCTGAAAGCATGCCTGCATGACCTTGGGGAAGGTATACATTTCAATCACTTTGTTATTAATCATTTATTGGGGCTATACGAAGGCAGCCTGCATTCACTGCTCCTCCATTGCTACTTTCAATATCATTTCCCACCTTTGTGTCTGAATTCTGTTCCCATAAAGAGTGCAACCCACATCTTATTGCACAACAGATCAAGCAAGGTAATTACCATCCAATAAAGGACAGTCACTTAATATCTAAATATTTCAGAACTATTCAAACTCATACAGTCAGGATTAATTGAAATCCTTTATCTACTAAATCTGCATTTGAGCCTTTTTCCTATTTTTCAACTGATTTGAAGTTCAGGTATCTACTTGCAGAATATCTGCAAGCTACCTTTGACAAGCTAGACATTAAGGGGCTTATTCTACTTGACTGTTTGTCACTAATCCACTGGGTTTTTTCCAGCAAAACCCACACCAAATAATACCTGCTCCTGGGGATTCACAGGCATTTATTAGTCACAAAATAATGCTCCTGCAAAAAAAATTATCCAAGCTCTCCACAGTTTTAAAAGAAAATGGTGAGAACAGTCCCAGTTGCTAATGGTTGAATCTCAACCCGTAGCCCTTTGCAACTGCGGCCTCACATAATGCGCTCTCCAAAGCAATCTGTCATTGCCATAAGTGAATCTCTGGCTACAGTTCCTAATTGCACTAAATGCCAGCCAAAACCACTTCAACCTAAGCTGATGCATATCCTTACAGATGTAGGGTCACAATTCATATTTTAAATCAGCCCGATGACTCATTAAACATTATTTTTACGATTTTAAAGAGAATCTCTTATTCTTTTTCTGGTGGGATAGTTTTGAGAGCAGTCCAATGCTGGTTAGTGAGCTATCCCTAAAACCACTCAGCTACATTGGACGGTCATTTTGAAATAACCGAACACCTTTCAGCAAGAAGGCACAGGAAGAGGCTATTGCAATGCACAGGTTTAATACAGTTCCCTAATATATAGCAGAATAAAAGGAATAGCCGCAACTGTACACCTGATGATTGCTGTTTAGTTTTTAAAATGAGCAGTGATCTGTTCTGTGTAACTGAACTTGGAAGTTTTAGAATTCATCATAAGGAATAATCACAGCACTGGGTAGCAACATTCTCAACAATGCCTATGGAGTAAAGGCATTTAACATCTTGATTGACCTTCCAGTAAAATGCAGAGCTAATTCATGGTACATTGCAACTACAGACAAGTTTCCTTCTGCGTCTCCTCTTACAGAATGAGTCCTGTCAAAGTAACTTGCAAGACATTTCACTGAATAAGTGAGGAGTTCATCGTGATGGGATTACTGTGGTAATGCTCATAAGGAAAGGAATTGCTGACATCTGTGTACAATATCAGGGATGATAGGGAGGAATGTTAACAAAAGGATATTTATAGAGATGAGCCAAAAACTTCTGAGCACATGAACTTGATGAGATAGTCCCTGAATTCCAAATTGTGAATTGATTAAGTTAGTTCTTTGTTTGTCGTAAGTAGGAAAATATGATTTCATTTTATGTCGTGTCTTTAATTCACAGATGTTCATAGTTGTTTACATGAGAAGGATTATCTTTGATGCTTATTCAATGTTAATTTGAAAAACTAACAAATATGGTACAGGTAGTTCCGGCAGTGCAATTTACTTATAATGTCGCTGACGAATTGAGAAACGGTATTTTCAAGAACACATACCTCTGCTCGCAATAGTTAGATTCCAGCAGTGATCGCATGGCGTGCTTCATCCTGTGCATGTGCCGATGTCAGCTGCCGAGAGAGCAGCTTTCTGTGAGGGGTACACTACAGAGAGTAGCTTTCTGTGAGGGATGCTGTACAGAGAGCAGCTTTCTGTGAGGGGTACAGTATAGAGAGCAGCTTTCTGTGAAGGATACTGTACAGAGAGCAGCTTTCTGTGAGGGGTACAGTACAGAGAGCAGCTTTCTGTGAGGGGCACAGTACAGAGAGCAGCTTTCTGTGAGGGGCACAGTACACAGAACAACTTTCTGTGAGGGGCACAGTACAGAGAGCAGTTTCCTGTGAGGGGCACAGTACAGAGAGCAGCTTTCTGTGAGGGTCACAGTACAGAGAACAGCTTTCTGTGAGGGGCACAGTACAGAGAGCAGCTTTCTGTGAGAGGTACTGTACAGAGAGCAGCTTTCAGTGAGGGGCACAGTACAGAGAGCAGCTTTCTGTGAGGGGTACAGTACAGAGGACAGCTTTCTGTGAGAGATACTGAACAGAGATTAGCTTTCAGTGAGAGTTACTGTACAGAGAGCAGCCTGAGGGACACTGTACAGAGAGCAGCTTTCGGTGAGGGGTACAGCACAGAGAGCAGCTTTCTGTGAGGGGCACATTACAGACAGCAGCTTTCTGTGAGGGGTACTGTACAGAGAGCAGCTTTCTGTGAGGGGTACAGTATAGAGAGCAGCTTTCTGTGAGAGGTATTGTACAGAGAGCAGCTTTCTGTGAGGGGTACAGTACAGGGAGCAGCTATCTGTGAGGGATACTGTACAGAGAGCAGCTTTCTGTGTGGGATACAGTACATAGAGCAGCTTTCTGTGAAGGGTACTGTACAGAGAGCAGCTTTCTGTGAGGGATACTGTACAGAAAGCAGCTTTCTGTGAGAGGTAATGTACAGAGAGCAGCTTTCTTTGAGGGGTACAGTACAGACAGCCGATTTCTGTGAGAGGTGCTGTATAGAGACAAGCTTTCTGTGAGGGTGTACTGTACAGAGAGCAGTTTTCTGTGAGAGGTACTGTATAGAGAGCAGTTTTCTGTGAGAGGTACTGTACAGAGAGCAGCTTACTGTGAGAGGTACTGTACAGAGGACAGCTTTCTGTGAGGGTTACTGTACAGAGAGCAGCTTTCTGTGAGCGGTACTGTACAGAGGACAGCTTACTGTGAGGGGTAATGTACAGAGAGTAGCTTTCTGTGAGAGGTACTGTTCAAAAAGCAGCTTACTGTGAGAGGAATTGTACAGAGGACAGCTTTCTGTGGGGGATACTGTACAGACAGCAGCTTTCTGTGAGAAATACTGTACAGAGAGCCGATTTCTGTGAGGGGTATTGAACAGAGAGTAGCTTTCTGTGAGAGGTACTGTACAGAGAGCAGCTTTCTGTGAGGGTTACTGTACAGAGGACAGCTTTCTGTGAGGGATACTGTACAGAGGTCAGCTTTCTGTGAGGGGTACTGTACAGAGAGCAGCTTTCTGTGAGAGGTACTGTACAGACAGCAGCTTTCTGTGAGAGATACTATACAGAGAGCAGCTTTCTGTGAGAGGTACTGTACAGAGAGCAGCTTTCTGTGAGGGGTACTGTACAGAGAGCAGCTTTCTGTGAGAGGTACTGTACAGAGAGCAGGTTTCTGTGAGGGGCACTGTACAGAGGGCACATTACTGTGAGAAGTACTGTACAGAGAGCAGCTTTCTGTGAGAGGTACTGTACAGACAGCCGATTTCTGTGAGGGGTATTGAACAGAGAGTAGCTTTCTGTGAGGGTTACTGTACAGAGAGCAGTTTTCTGTGAGGATTACTGTACAGAGGACAGCTTTCTGTGAGGGGTACTCTACAGAGGACAGCTTTCTGTGAGGGGTACTGTCCAGAGGACAGCTTTCTGTGAGGGATACTGCACAGACAGCAGCTTTCTGTGAGAGATACTGTACAGAGAACAGCTTTCTGTGAGGGATACTGTACAGAGGGCAGCTTTCTGTGAGGGGCACTGTACAGAGGGCACATTACTGTGTGAGGTAATGTACAGAGAGCAGCTTTCTGTGAGAGGTACTGTACAAAAAGCAGCTTTCTGTGAGAGGTACTGTACAAAAAGCAGCTTTCTGTGAGAGGTACTGTACAGACATCCGATTTCTGTGAGGGGTATTGAACAGACAGTAGCTTTCTGTGAGAGGTACTGCACAAAAAGCAGCTTTCTGTGAGAGGTATTGTACAGAGGACAGCTTTCTGTGAGAGATACTGTACAGAGAGCAGCTTTCTGTGAGAGGCACTGTACAGAGAGCAGTTTTCGGTGAGGGGTACTGTACGGAGGACAGCTTTCTGTGAGGGATACTGTACCGAGAGCAGTTTTCTGTGAGGGGTACTGTACAGAGGACAGCTTTCTGTGAGGGATACTGTACAGAAAGCAGGTTTTTGTGAGAGGTAATGTACAGAGAGCAGCTTTCTGTGAGAGGCACTGTACAGAGAGCAGCTTTCTGTGAGAGATACTCGACAGAGAGCAGCTTTCTGTGAGAGGCACTGTACAGAGAAGTTTTCTGTGAGAGATACTGTACAGAGAGCGGCTTTCCGTGAGAGGCACTGTACAGAGAGCAGTTTTCGGTGAGGGGTACTGTACAGAGAGCAGCTTTCTGTGAGGGGTACTGTACAGAGAGCAGCTTTCTGTGAGGGGTACTGTACAGAGAGTAGCTTTCTGTGACGGATACTGTATAGAGGACATTTTTCTGTGAGGGGAACAGTACAGAGAGCAGCTTTCTGTGAGAGGTACTGTACAGAGGACAGCTTTCTGTGTGGGATACTGTACAGAGGACAGCTTTCTGTGAGGGGTACTGTACAGAGGACAGCTTTCTGTGTGGGATACTGTACAGAGAGCAGCTTTCTGTGAGGGATACTGTACAGAGAGCAGCTTTCTGTGAGGGGTACAGTACAGAGAGCAGCTTTCTGTGAGGGATACTGTACAGAGAGCAGATTTCTGTGAGGGTACAGTACAGAGAGCAGCTTACTGTGACGGGTACTGTACAGAAGACAGCTTTCTGTGAGGGGTACAGTACAGAGAGCAGCTTTCTGTGAGGGGTACTGTACAGAGGACAGCTTTCTGTGAGGGATACTGTACAGAGAGCAGCTTTCTGTGAGGGATACTGTACAGAGGGCAGCTTACTGTGAGGGGTACTGTACAGAGGACAGCTTTCTGTGAGGGATACTGTACAGAGAGCAGTTTTCTGTGAGGGGTACTGTACAGAGGACAGCTTTCTGTGAGGGATACTGTGCAGAGAGCAGCTTTTTGTGAGAAGTAATGTACAGAGAGCAGCTTTCTGTGAGGGATACTGTACAGTGAGCAGCTTTCTGTGAGAGGTACTGTACAGAGTGCAGCTTTCTGTGAGGGATACTGTACAGAGAGCAGCTTTTTGTGAGGGGTACAGTACAGAGGTCAGCTTTCTGTGAGGGG
>NC_057739.1:11543003-11567557 GCF_004010195.1 Chiloscyllium plagiosum | reverse complement strand
AGAGCAGTTTTCTGTGAGAGGTACTGTACAGAGAGCAGCTCACTGTGAGAGGTACTGTACAGAGGACAGCTTTCTGTGAGGGTTACTGTACAGAGAGCAGCTTTCTGTGAGAGTACTGTACAGAAAGCAGCTTTCTGTGAGGGGTAATGTACAGAGAGCAGCTTTCTTTGAGGGGTACAGTACAGATAGCCGATTTCTGTGAGAGGTACTGTACAGAGGACAGCTTTCTGTGAGGGGTACTGTACAGAGGACAGCTTTCTGTGAGGGATACTGTACAGAGAGCAGCTTTCTGTGAGGGATACTGTACAGAGGGCAGCTTACTGTGAGGGGTACTGTACAGAGGACAGCTTCTGTGAGGGATACTGTACAGAGAGCAGCTTTCTGTGAGGGGTACTGTACGGAGGACAGCTTTCTGTGAGGGATACTGTACAGAGAGCAGTTTTCTGTGAGGGGTACTATACAGAGGACAGCTTTCTGTGAGGGATACTGTACAGAGAGCAGCTTTTTGTGAGAGGTAATGTACAGAGAGCAGCTTTCTGTGAGGGATACTGTACAGTGAGCAGCTTTCTGTGAGAGGTACTGTACAGAGTGCAGCTTTCTGTGAGGGATACTGTACAGAGAGCAGCTTTTTGTGAGGGGTACAGTACAGAGGTCAGCTTTCTGTGAGGGGTACTGTACAGAGGACAGCTTTCTGTGAGAGGTACTGTACAGAGAGCAGCTTTCTGTGAGGGGTACAGTACAGAGGACAGTTTTCTGTGAGGGGTACTGTACAGAGAGCAGCTTTCTGTGAGGGGTACAGTACAGAGAACAGCTTTCTGTGAGGGATACTGTACAGAGAGCAGCTTTCTGTGAGAGGTACTGTACAGAGAGCAGCTTTTGTGAGGGGTACTGTACAGAGGACAGTTTTCTGTGAGGGATACTGTACAGAGAACAGCTTTCTGTGAGGGATACTGTACAGAGAGCAGCTTTCTGTGAGGGGTACACTACAGAGGACAGCTTTCTGTGAGAGGTACTGTACAGACAGCACTTTCTGTGAGAGGTACTGTACAGAGAGCAGGTTTCTGAGAGCGATACCTTGAGCAGCTTTCTGTGAGAGGTACTGTACAGAGAGCAGGTTTCTGAGAGCGATACCTTGAGCAACGTTCTGGGAGGGGTACTGTACAGAGGACAGCATTCTGTGAGTGGTACAGTACAGACTGCGCTTTCTGTGAGAGGTAATGTACAGAGAGCAGGTTTCTGAGAGGGGCACATTGAGCAACTTTCTGTGAATGGTACACTACTCCTACACTATCCCTTTTCTGGGAAAAAATGGAGCGGGCTAGTGACAAGAATGCTAGCAAGAAGCGTCCTGATGATAAAATTGCGGGTGGTGAATGCAAAAGAAAGGCTATAACACTGGAATAGAAGCTCGATATTATAAAGCTTTTTGAGCATATGGAGAGATTATGTAATATGGAGTGCTTAACAGGAATGAGTGTGTCTACATTATGCAGCATAATGATCCTCTGTCCCTGCATTAACATTTTTAAAAAATATACAGTGCTAAATTTACTTTTGTTTCATTGATAAATATGATTTATACCTTCATTCAGGCTGTGCTATACTTTGTATTAGACATTTAGTGATTTTTGAGTGATCGTGAGTGATATTTCTTGCTGGTCTGCCCCTAACCCCACTTTTCCCATAGCCCTGTTACGTACATTAAACAATTTTTTATTCAGCGAGATTTTGTTGGAATGCAGTTAGGGGGTTATAGGACAATTTGTGGACAATTTGTCCCAGATATGCAACAAACAGCAATAAGATAAATCTCCAATCAATTTGTTTTTGGAAGAGTTGGTTGAGGGATAAAAGATAGCAAAAATGTTAAGAAGATCCTTGTTTTTCTTCATGTGATTCCACTGCATCTTTTAGTGTCAGCTCAGCTGGTTGACAACTTATCTGAAAGGTGGTGACTCTAATAATATACACTCCCATAATACTGGACCACAGTATTGGCCTAGATTACACAGTCATGTCTTACAGCAAGATATGAAACCAAGACTGAACTATTGGATACATCAAAAAGTCATCAGTAACAAAAATGGTTAGAGCTCCAAATAAACTTGAAAAGGTTCAGAAAAGATTTACAAGGATGTTGCCAGTATTGGAGGCTTCACGCTATAGGGAGAGGCTAAATAGGCTGGGGCTATTTTCCCTGGGGCGTCAGAGACTGAGGGGTGACCTTATAGAGATTTGTAAAAATCATTAGGACCATGGATAGGGTGAAAAGCTAAGGTCTTTTCGCAGTGCGGAGGAATCTAAAACTGGAGGGTATAGGTTTAAGGTGAGAGGGGAAAGATTTAAAAGGGTCCTAAGGGACATTTTCATGCAGAGGCTCTATGTATTGCATGAGCTGCAAGAGGAAGTGGTGGAGGCTGGTACAATTACAACATTTAAAAGGCATCTGGATGGGTATACAAATAGGAAAGTTTTAAAGGGATGTGGGTCAAATGCTGGCAAAATGGGACTAGGTTAATTTAGGATATCTGGTTGGCGTGGACCGAAGGGTCTGTTTCTGTGCATAAATAAAGTTGAGTCATGGAACAGCTACAATGAGGTTTTAATGGGAAGAAAAGGCTGAAGAATGAATGGTCTACTCCTCTTCCTGTACCCTGTTTTCCTGCATCCAAGTTAATTCCGTGATGACTGGTACAACAAGTCAAACTACTCAGAGTTTGAGATCTAAAGTAAGTTTCTACTTTGGGTGTAACAAGACGAAGTTGCATTTCAAAACGGAGTTGGCTTTCCAGAATAAAGTTGGAGTTGAAGTTTCTGTTGAAAATCAAGCTGACTAATTACAAATGTACAATCTTCCATAAAGCAACCAACTGGACGGTAGTTTAGAAAACAATGATATACTTCTTTGCGCTAAAACATGTTCCTGGACATATTTTAGAGTAATAATCTTTGCAGTATTATGACAGAAATGGGATTATAACCTAACAGATAAGCAATTCTTCAATCCTTTGCACAGTTTTGGCCAACTTGGGACAAACTGTCTACTGCAAGGAAACTTTACTGCACTTGGATATTCATTGCACTAAACTATTCAACAAATGTAAGTGATTATTGTTTCATTGGTCAACAGAAGTAGTGACTGGGTGTCACTGGTGTTAAATTTGATTTTTCAGGTTAATACTTGGTGCTGATATGCAGATTCAAAATCGTATGCTCTCGGCGCATCTATTATTTGTCATAACCTACGATAATGCTCCAATCATTGACCCTACGATGGCCAACCTTAAAGGCTCTTCTGGTAGTGGTAGTGTTCCTATATTTGAGCCGGGAGGCCTGGATTCAAGTCCCACCTGTGAAAGAGGTGCATCATGACATTTCTGAACAGGCTGATTTGGGAAAAGAAAAAGACACAACACCCAACCTCACCACATGTAACAGCTCTCACTAACCTGAATTCTAGGGTCTGTAAGAAATAAGAGGAGTAGAATATGACTGAGAAAGTACAGGCACTAAATATGACTCAGTGTATAATACAACAGCTGAACATTCTTGAGGCTTTTACTTCTTCCAGTGATTTCACCCATTTCAACATTCACTTTCCTCCAGAGAGATTGAATGTAATTACTAAGCAGCTGGGCATTCATTAGTAAAGTGAGAGAGGTGACAGGTTGACTTCCCTCGATTGCGATCAATTTGGATTTTGCTGCATGGAAAATTATTAAATATTCATCAGTGTGGTGTCCTATTCTGTCATTAACAGATGACAGAGATTCAGTATCTGCTGATCTGATTCATAAGGGCAAATTAACCAGTCGGGTGAGAGGCACCATCACCAGCAAAAACACCCTGCTCACCTCTCTGGTGTCTGTCAGGTAGCTCAGATAAAGGGTAGCCTGCAACAAGCATTTTGCCCCTACTCCTGCCTCAATGAACGGCAGCTGGGCTGGCCTATTTGCATTGAAACTGCTGAAGAAACAACAGATCTGATAACATTTGTGAAGAGAGCAACATTGACCATCTCTTCATGGATGCCAGCTGTCCAGTTGAATCTTTTCAGCATTTTCTGCTCCTGTTTCAGATTTCTAGCATCTCAGTACTTTGCCTCTGTCCACTTATTGTGACTCATGTTTCGTATGCCCCACTTCAATCAAGAATCCAGTTCAGACCAGGAACAGCACAGCATGCACTAGCTTTTCAAGCAGATGTTTCATCCAAGCAAAACATTCTGCAAGTGACAGGAGCTACTCGGTTTTGATTTTTGTGTGGAGAGCAAAATTACTTCCACTCCCCAAGAGCTAAAACAGCAGTGCACAATGATCCAGCAAAAAATTTATCAACAGTGATTGCTCGAATAATGAGAATAATCGCATAGATCTTCCTGCTTTCACGAAACACGTTTGTATGAGCTTGAATCGTTTTAAATTGGAGTTTCTTGAAATCAATACTAATTACGCTCACCTCCATCTTTCCCTATTGCTAACAATTCTCCCTGAAATGCAGGTTGTACATGCATTCTCAAACCTCCTAAGGGGTTATCTGGTGCTGGAAGTGCCACCTCACTGATCCCTACTCTTCTCAATGAGTCCCTCCACAGGAAACACACAAGATAAGGCAAGATTTAACCCGCTTGATACTGCAAATGTTTTATGAATATCTCTTACATCCTCTTTTTAAGTTGACACTTTAAAAGTCTTTAAGAGTTATTTTTTGTGATTTTGACAGGAAATATTTCTGCAGTTTTTACAATGTCCTTACACCTTACCACAATTAATAGAAGCTGACTTGGAGTATATATTACTTTGACACAAGAGGTAAGAAAATAAAATACACCAGAAAGCAAACATCTTACAACATACAGATCAGCTTGTCAACTAAATATGTTCAGATTCTGCAGGAATTTAGCACACTTGAAAATGCACCTCTTATGCTATGGCAATATTTTTCTAAATAACGAAAAATAGTTACAAAGCTAAGATCATATGAAGCAGGCAAAGTGCAAAAACTCACTGATAAGACAATGCCCGCAAGGGTGTATGAGAAGAGATATTTTATGCCAGTATGCACAATATATTGGCACACCAACAATTGATGGTACCACATCTGCTCAATCCATCTCTCTGCTGACTTCTGGATCTCAGCCTTACTCCTGTGAGGAGGTGCCAGGTGGTGCTTGTTTTGGCTATTGGCCAGCTGGACAAGTGAGCAGAAAGGAAATGCATGTGTTGCATTTTTTTGAGGGTTGGAGTCAGAACTCCGTAAGTTCCCTTTGTCATTTTCATTGTAGTCACTCGTTGAGACTTTGATGACTTGTTTTATTCATTCACGGGATGAGGACATCGCTGGCTAGGCCAGCATTTATTGCCCATACTTAATTGCCCAGAGAGCAGTTTAAGAGTCGACCACATTGCTGTGGGTCTGGAGTCACATGTAGGCCAGACCAGGGAAAGACTTCAGTTTACTCCCTTAAAGGGCATTAGTGAACCAGAATGGATTCGCTGTCATTACTAGACTCTGAATTCCAGATTTTTATTGAATTTAACTGTACTGTGGTGGGATTTGAAACTGGGCCTCCAGAATATTACCTGGGGCTCTGGGTTAACAGTTCAATGATAATGCCATTAGCCCAGTGCTGCCTCCTAACTGGGCACTGATATCCATCAACCTTTCCATTGAGTATGGGTCACATGTTCAACTTGATGGCAGCATCAGGAGCCTAGCCTCAGCTGATCCACGCCAAATCCCACCCATCTCCACCATTATGAAATGCCGGGATATCTTACATTCCTCCTGCACTGGGGAGCTGAGGCCAACAGTAGCACAACCCAAATCTTTGGCTTGTTTTTGATCTCCTTAGAACATATTTGAGGAAAAAAAAACTTACACTTTAACAGAAAAAAATCCTAACTCTGCTCTAAGTTTTCATTCACAAAGAGTGATTTATGATTCCCCGAGGGAGATCCTGTTAGACTCTGACAAGTTTCCACCAATGCAAATTTTCAGACAAGGAACACAGCAAGTTTTTTGTTTAAATCTTGCCCGACAGTATTTTGTTCTACCAGATTGGTTACAGATCATGTTTCCTTTTCCTGTGATTGACACTGATTTTGATGTGATGATAGCTGGAACCTGACCAGAAGAGAAGGACGACGACAGGGGACTTCAAGGGACAGTATGCTGCCCAGCAAATGAACTTTGTGTCCATTCTTATGCTCTGTGTTCTCTATGCTTCCATCAAACTTTCATCCTTTTGAGGTTCATTGATGGGAGAGTTTGGGGTTAACACATGCAGTCCTTGCATAAACTGGTAATTACATTCCTGAAAAATCACTGCATTAAGCAAATTCATGCTATTGGGAACACATATTCCTACAGAAGCCCTGGGAATTATTCAGGTTACATTCTCCAAAGTCATTCAGGCATAATGGGCATGTCTTAAGCAGATTGGATCTTCCTATGCTAAGGAAAAAGTGAGGACTGCAGATGCTGGAGATCAGAGCTGAAAATGTGTTGCTGGAAAAGCGCAGCAGGTCAGGCAGCATCCAAGGAGCAGGAGAATCGACGTTTCGGGCATGAGCCCTTCTTCAGGAATGGCTCATGCCATTAAATGGGCTGAATGGTTCCTGAAGAAGGGCGCATGCCCAAAATGTCAATTCTCCTGCTCCTTGGATGCTACCTGACCTGCTGCGCTTTTCCAGCAACACATTTTCAGCTCGTCCTATGCTAAGCTTTACACATGTAGTGAATAATCCATTCCAATGACTAGGGTATGAAATTGATTGTAAGCATTTGTAGACAATTTTGTTTCCAGCCTTTACTGGATATTCAAAATGAAGATTTCATGCATTGCAGATGGGATTTGTCACCAGCTATGAAACTGCATGTGAAGTGGAAGGAACACTGCAGAAAGAAATAGTCTTAGGTATGGCTGGATGGGTTTGAACAGCGAACATAGTGACTCAGATAAGAAACAAAGCATTTGAGAGACAGGACAAATGTCAATTAAACCATTAAAAAGTACCTCTTGCATTACTTATGGACCATAAGACATAATGGCAGAAATAGACCATTCAGCCCATTTAATGGGATCATAGCTTATCTCATTATCCTCAATTCCACTTGCGTGTTTTCCCCATAACTCTTAATTCTATAACGGATTTAAAATCTGTCTATTTCGACCTTCGATACATTTATTGACACATTTTGCAGTAAAGAATTACGCAGATTCACAACTCTTAGAGACAAAGTGGCTCATCTCTGCCTTAAATGTTTGAGCCCTTTTTCTGAGATTACACGCTCTGGTCCTAGACTCTCCTCTGATGGGAAACAACCTTTCGACATATACTCTGTCAAGTCTTATATATTATATATTTCATTTTATATATTTCAGTAAGGTTGACTCTCATTGCTCTATATTCCGACAAGTACAAGCTCAATCTACTCAACCTAGCTTCAAAAGACAGTCCCTTCATATCTGTTACCCTTCTCTGGACTGCCTCCAATGCCAGTATATCTTCCCTTCGATAAGGAGCACAAAACTGTTTATGGGATTCCAACCAGGGTTTGACTAGTGTCTTAAATAGTTTTAGCAAAACTTAAAAGTCTGACATCTGTAACTCTTACATCCAAAACTTCCACATCTGTCAACATATGAGTGATTTATTATAATTACGTTATTGCAAATCAGGGGCACATTTTGAGAAATATGGTTAGAAAAGTAAAATCCACAGATGGAAAATGAAGTTATCCAAAACCTTGTTAAATGAGGATGACCTGTATTGGCGTATAGGGCATGATTAAAGAGGGGTAGGAACTATGAAATAAGAGCTGATGACAATTCACCCATTTGTGTCATATGTCTTGGCTAAGTATTATTAGGAGTGCCACGTAATTATTGTTCTAGTTCTTACATCAGCAGCAAGCAGCACTGAGCAACACACATATAAATACATCAGTGTAGAAGGGTCTCCTGAGATGAGGGTCTAGTTGCAGTTTGAAGAGTGTGATGGAGGCAATATCTTCAAAATTGGCCTAAGGCAGAATACATGATGATTAATTGTAGATCAAGAAATGGCATTTGGCTCACTTAGATTGGTTAAGGCTATATATGGTAGGTCAGGGCCTTGGTCTATGTTGAGTTGGTTGACCTCAGCCAAGGTGGTGACAAAGGCACATCTGGCTTCAATAAAACTGGGACAAGGATAGGATGTCAGCTCCAGCTCCCACAGCAGTAAGTACACTTCATAGTCAAGGGCTGAAGGCTGAATCAGGCTCATACGTGCCCTGAAGCCAAACAGCCTGTCAACGTTCAACATCTCTGCTCGTGAAAGTCAGCATGCAACTACGTGGTATGCTTAACATAGCAAAAAAAGTCTCACAGCATTGACAGTAATCATTGGCTGCCTGAGGGATGGAGGTGGAGTAGCCCTGGAGAACAAAGTATGACAGTAAAAGACAGAAGTTAAGTTTAAATTTGGTGGCTCATGGCACTTTTAATCAGTGACACGATTGATGTTTATGTACTTTAGCCTTTAAAAACATCTTGTACATCAAGCAATCTGCTTTATCCAAACATTGAGCAGATCAGCACTTGCCAATGAATCAAGTGCAGTGGCTGTTACACTATGAGCTAGTCCTTAATCTTGCAATGTAACATATTTTCCAGTCATGTCTGAGGAACCTGGTCCAGTCAATAATGTAACTCAATTTTACAAATTCAGTTTATTTGAATTGAAAATTAACGGTTTGTTTGAATACATTAAAATGTGGGGATTGACTGACAGCAACAACATGTTCTCTTGGTGAGATCACACTCAGATAATGAGTGCTTCAAAATAAAAATAGTTGATACATTTAACAGCTATTTCCATAATTTTTCTATAAAATCTTCATAATATTTTCCCCTAGGAAAATATTAGGAAGATTTTATATAAAGGTTATGGAAATGACTGTTTCATGCATTAGGTTAACTATTTTTTATTTTCCATGGGGAAAATATGATTTGCTCAATTCTTTCCCCTTCTTCTCAGGGAGTTGATTTCTGATGGGCCAAATTTCAGGAACATTAAATTGCATTTATATAGCACTTTAAAGTAGGAAAACATTTCCTGGGTGCCTCACACCAGATCATAATTTGAGATAAATACATTTAATCAAAGGAATTACTTGAACAGATGTCTAAAAATGTGGCTGAACAGGGAAAAAAAAGTGAGGAAGATTTTAAATGGGGGTGTGAACATAGAACAATACAGCACAAAACAGGCCCTTCGGCCCTCAACGTTGCGCCGACCTGTGAACTATTCTCAGCTTGTCCCCCTACACTATCCCATCATCATCCATGTGCTTATCCAAGGATTGTTTAAGTCTCCCTAATGTGGCTGAGTTAACTACATTATCAGGTAGGGCATTCTACGCCCTTACCACTCTCTGAGTAAAGAACCTGCCTCTGACATCTGTCTTAAATCTATCACCCCTCAATTTGTAGTTACGCCCCCTCGTACAAGCTGACGTCATCATCCTAGGAAAAAAGACTTTCACTGTCTGCCCTATCTAATCCTCTGATCATCTTGTATGTCTCTATCAAATCCCCTCTTAGCCCTCTTTCCATTTAGTCAGGTTATTCCTGAGTTTAGGACTTAACTGACTAAAAGCCCAGTTGCTAATGGAAGACAAGAACTTCTGCCATCTTTAGCTCAATGTTGTCCAAGCTACCGGCCTCCCTCTTAACCCAGATAGTAAGTGGTGAAAGTCAACACAACTGAACATAATCCTTATCTCATCAGTTTTCTATTCTTCCTAATATCTCCTGCTGGGTAAAAGGATAGCAATTAACATTGTGAATGCTGCTTGGACCCTCCCTTATCCAAGTCCAGGAACAATGGCTGACAGTTTAAGTGCCTCTCCTGCTGCCTTGGTTATGGTAATCTTACTGGATACAGACTAGGGGTGAATTTAACTAAATTCTGCTCTGATAGCTTGGATCTTTGGGACTTTTATCCAGTGGACTGATTGGGTGAGTTTCCATTGCTAAATTGATTCCTCTGTCTTTTAATTCAAAGAAAACAAATAAACAGCAAATTAATGCCAAATTAAAAAAGGACAAATATTAATTTTGGATACTTATTGGGATAATCAAGTGGATTAGGATTCTCTCTCCCTTTCTTGAAGGTAAGCAGACACAAATAATGCTCTCTCCATTCACTAGATATACTCAAAACAAGCAGGAAGAAATTACCTTTCATGTCATGATGACTTGGAGGTGCTCGTTTTGGATGGGGGTGTACAAAGTTAAAAATCACACAACACCAGGTTATAGTCCATCAGGTTTATTTGGAAGCACTAGCTTTCGGAGTACTGCTTCTTCATCAGGTAGTTGTCATGTCTGTCCTGCACGTCATGGTTATCTGATCACCATCGTTTCATGGAACGCTTTCATGGTGACTTATTCCAAAATGAGCTTATAGTAGATGTCACATGACAGTGACAAATCACACTTATACAATATTCAAAGCAATTTCTCAAAGCAACTTGCTGAAAGGAAAATTGTGCAAAAACCATTTCTTAAGTGCAGTCTGTCTCACCGTTGCGTTCCCCAACACATGCATTTCATTCATAATCTTCTCGGTGTTGAGGTATTTTAACACTGTGTGTATGACTTGGTCTCATCAGTGAGTCCAGTATCTTGGTCCTGCCATGATCCTTCTACTGGGGTGTGTAGTTCCCTTGGCCAGTGCTTCATCAGACGAAGATGCTTGTCTTACCGATTCAACAGAGACAAATAAAAAAATGCAGATGCTGGAATCCAAGGTAGACAATTCAATGTCTTTGCTGGGTTGGTGATTTCCAGAACATGTCGGATTTTTGTTGCTAGTTATTTGATTCTAAAGAAAGCTGCTTTTTTAAATTGTGTCCTAATACACACTCAGTATTGAGCTTGGATCAAGGACTACACTCTGATGAGAAAATTAGGTATCTTTGCAAAATAGTTCACAAATTCAACAAAGCATTGCACTGTTTTCACCTTTTCTGATTGCCAGATCTCTGACACAGCTCTCACTTTGCCAGAATCTGGACAAAGTCATTTCACTGTCAGTAAATGTCCTATGTACTTAACTAAGACAACATCAATTGCAACCTTTTCCTTTCTTATCCTGATCAGGCTTTTCTTCTGCTGTCCTGTGCTAACGCTCATTTTGTATCTACTTGCTTATTATCAGCTACCAAGTCCGCAAAGAATGATTTTGTGCTTTTTTTTAATCTTTGTTTTATTTCTTTCAGAATTGGCAAAATATTTAAAGTGTGCCAGAATACAATGACGAGGAGACAACACAACAGTTTTAAACAGCATTAACCAGCTTCCATTTAGCCTTTGGTCGCAGCAACTTAAGAAGGAACTTTGGAGGAGATATAATACAGATTCACCCAGTATAATACCAAAGCTGAAGTGGTGAATGTCAAGGTTTATATTCATAACGTTTGGTTACCTTACTTTAGAAGATTGAGAATTGATCTTGTCGATGGGTTTAAAATACTAGAATTAGTTGAAGAGAGTGAAGCCAATTAAGTATTCCTGTCAGGGGTTCCAGAAGATTAAAGGGATCATTAAATCAAGGTGCCAGAAATTTGCAGCACACTTTTTTCAAAACATTGTGGATACTGAACTAATTGAAAATTTCAAACCAAACATTGCAAGGCTGTCAAATGATATGGATCAAAGGAGAAATGTGTTCAGATACAGATGAGCCAGGATTAACTTGAATGGGGGAGCCAGGCTTAAGGGATCGAATGGCCTCCTGCAATTCTTACATTCTATTTGTCACAGTACCAAAGTCTCTTTGTGAATTATTTTGCAGCTGAGAATGCTTTCATTTGGCATCCACTTGATTCACATTTATCTTGATTTGGAAATATTAAAATAAAGGTACATTGAAAGCACTTGATAATGTATGCACATCCAAAATCATGTATCAAAATGTACTTACAATGGGTAGGACACATAAACAGTAGGATTTCATATTTCAATTTCCACTGACATTTGACACCTAAAAATAAATTGCACCATCATATAAGTTGTTCATCTCAATGTGATTGTGGCAGAATGACTGTACTCATGTCTACATAGCCAGTAATGCATTAAAAATCATTATGTTGAACACCAGAGAACCTAAATGGGATAAGATGCAAATCATTCTTGCATAGAGTGAAAAAAAGAAATACTCCTATCTTGAACACAGATAAAATGTCCTCTCATGTTTGATAAATAGATGTCTATGGATTAGCACAATGGGATATTTCTAATGTCTATCCATAATGTATCACTAAGTCATACATACAAAATAAACCAGGCTCAATTTTACGTAGCATTTTTAGGTAGCAGTTTTCGCACCTTTTTTTAAAAAAAATCATAAAATTAAAATTAAAATGTTGCTGTGCACATTCTTTCCACTTGATTGACTTCTTTTTCTGATATTTACTTTCTTAACATAAAGTCAGAGAGATGTACAGCATGGAAACAGACCCTTCGGTCCAACTCGTCCATGGTTGGAATTAAGTTGAAAATCAGGTAAAATCAAATGTGCAGCGCCAAGCTTGGTATGATGGGGGGGGAATGCTTCCATTTTTTTTTAAACTCAGCTGTGGATTTAAGGTAGTTTACACCTCTACATCCTTTTCAAAAAGAGGTCAAGCAATTTTAAGATACTCTGTTTCAGCTTGTACATTCTGTGCAATAATTGGTCTGACACAGTTTGCTATGTCAATTGATCTGATTTGTAGGTTATCCTATGACTGACTCAATCATTCACAAAGAATGCAAAATGCTTTTAGCATGAAAAAGGAAAACCTCACTAAAATTTGATACCAGTGGCACTAACTCCTCATTTATCACATGGAGTGCTACAAGGGCTTTGGCTCTGTTTAGTAATACCATCCGAATAATGAACAAGCTTATAGCTGTACATGAGGACGTAAAGAACAATATTCACCCAACGAGTCAGCTTTAGTTTTATAGCTAATACATGCAATCACAGAGAGCGATATGTAACAAAATGCAAATGTGTTGTAAACTTGGCATTGAAGTTCTCTAGATGATTAAGTTCAAAATGCAATAATGTCCTGTGCTTCAACAGGTTGGAGCAAATACCCAGCCTGGCCAGGTGACCGACAGAATAAGCGACTAGGCCCAACATACAATTGACTAACGAGCTTCTGCAAGCAAGATCTAAAAAATGCGAAGAGACCATGATTACCATAGGTCAAAAGATCCAAAGAAGGATCAGCCCAGACCTGTGTTTCATACCGAAGAATGGGAAAGTTGTTATGGCCCAACACCCAATATGGCGTACTCAGGCAGAACAATAGGGAGAGACATTGTGTTTGTGTACCCCCCCCCCCCAGTTTAAGACAGACCCTTTGGCACCTAGGAGTAATTACATCTTGGGAAGGGGACGGAAGCACCTAGAATGACCTGGCCTATCCTCAATGGATGCTGGGACCACTGTGCTGTGACTCCATTGGTTAAAGTGAGAGAACATTACAGAAGGGCTCAGAAAGAGTGGGGTGAGGAGATAAGAAGGGATACCTGGCAGCCATTCCCTTCGTGAAGATTCCATGAGAGACCCATCTTTGCACTAAGTAAACCCTGAGTGCCCTGACAACGGAGCTTAGTGAATCGGATCCAGCAGCCCAATCACATTCACCAGAGTGAGTAGTTTCTTCCAGGCAGTTAGCTTGGTTTAGGAAAGGTGAACTTAATTTATGTAACAGTTGTTCTTTTTAAAACTTGTCAGTGTTTTCGTCAAACCAAATTTGGACCTTAATCATTTGTTTGTCTTATTCAGCAAGAGCATCTGAGTAAACATGTTCTGTGAATAATACACTGGTTGAAGTGTCTGAATACAACATTATACCGGGGTTCACCAGGCTTGGGTTGACCAATGCCCTATGTATGTCAGGCAGCATCCGAGGAGCAGGAGAATCGACATTTCAGGTGCTGGTCTCCCTACCTCTAAACCTAAAGTCCTAGGTTCAAGTCTCACTCACTCCAAAGATATTTCATAACATGTTTGATCAGGTTGATTAAAAGTATCCATAAATATGAGAAGAAAAAAACATCTACAAGGACAAAGGAACCACAGGTTTAAAGAAAAGCAATTAAACCAAGTGACTTGTATTTGCCTTTATTTCAAGTGTTTCTGCACTACAGTTGAGAGGCATACGCAATTGCAACTTTAAATAGGTACTTCCATGGCTGTGTAAATCCAGGTTCTGACTCACAGAAGTGTGGAAGCAGGTAATTCGGCCCATTGAATCTATACCGTCCCTCCGAAGAGCATTCCAGCTAGATTCACCTCCTCCCCTATCCTTGGAACCCTACAGTTCCCATGGCTAATCCACCGAACCTGCAAATTCCTGGACACCCTGAGCAGTTTAGCATGGCCAATCCACCTAACCTGCACAATTTTGGACTGTGGTAGAAAACCAGAGGAAACCCCTGCAGACGCCGGATGAAAATGCAAACCCCACACAGACAGTTACCTGACTCTTGAACCTGGGTCACTGGCACTGTGAGACAGTAGTGCTAACTACTGAGTCAATGTGCCACCCATGTCAGGGAAGGACTCCAGAACTTAACAGGGATACAGTCATACATTCAGTTCTCTTTGATATTGCATGCGGGGTAATTCCAGTTCAGATTTTGAAGCCTGTACACTAAGTGGCCTATACACTTGGGAAATCTGCTTGATCTTAATTTCAAGAGTTCTGAGATGATCTCCTCTTCAGGACTGAAATACTGATTCAAATATTTGGAAGCTAGCTTTGCATCCAGATGTATTGATAAATGCAGAATACTTAGTGCTAAAGACGGCATTTCAAATTCCAAACAAATACGAGGAAATATAAATGCAACTACACATCTCAGTTTTTCCAGTACCAATGCATTCTTCATAAAGATTAAATGTTCTTGTCTTAATGGAAAGTTCTCTCTATCTTACCAGGATGATACTGCAGAAAAACACAAACTGCGCTCTATTTAAGTAACAGGCCATTTGGCTTTCAACAGTACTATACTCTTCATTCTCAGACTCTTCATTCTCAGACTGATGGCGAGATGGTTGTTTCACAATATTGTCAGTGGTCTAGTAATTCAGAGGCTAAAATTAAAGGTCTGGGGATGGCATCCATTAGAACTTAAAATTTGATAATAAAATCCAACACCTAAATCAAGTGTCAGTAATGACAAGCATGAAACTAACACTAATTGTTTAAAAACCCATCTGGTTCACTAGTGTTCTTTAGGGAACAAAATCCATCATCCCTACCTCGATCATACATATGACTCTCGATCACAGTGATGTGGTGACACTTAGTGATCTGGTGACACAGCAACGGCCTAACAAATTGTTAAGTTCAAGAGCAACAAAGGACAGGCAATAAATGCTGGCCTTCTCAGTGATACCCCCATTCCATGAAAGAATAAAGTATCTGTGAATCAGTTCACACAAGCCTTGCGAGTCAAAATAAATCAAAGCGAGAATGATACCATGGTCTTTGGGAATTGTTTGACTAATCCTTTTCACTGTCCGGTCAGGCTTCCTCAAGTTGCTGGTGGTAATGTTCAGAGGGTCCAGGCATGCATCAACACTGGCAGGAGTGTATTGCTATGAAAACAGGAACATGGCATGCATTGGCATCATTCCGTCTTCATCACTGCAGAGAACATGGGCTTTTATTGTGAGGTGCCCTTGATAGAGTTGTCGTGGACAACAAATCCTCTAAAATCCGGCCTGCCTCCATGAGAATTGATGGGAGGACTCAGACATACCTATCCAGCAATGGAGCCAGACAGATCGAGAGTCATAGAGTCCTACAGCACGGAGATAGGCCCTTTGGCCAAACTGGTCCATACTGACCAAAATATCCATCAACACTAACCGCATTTCTCTGCACTTGGCCCGTATCCTTCTAATATTTTCTTATCCATGTATTGGTCCAAATGCCTTTTAAATGTTGTTAATGTACCTACCTCAACCACTTCCGCTGGCAGCTCATTCCATATCCATGCAACCCTCTGTATTAAAAAATCTGCCCTTCAGGTTCCCTTTTATTTTTTCCCCTCGAACATTAAACTGATGCCCTCTAGTCCTCAATTCCCCAACCCTGAAAAAAAGACTGAGTGCATTCACTGTAGCTGTGCCTCTCATGATCTTATATACCTCTATAAGGTCCCCAATAGTCTTCTGTGGTCTAACGAAAAAAAGTCCTGGCCTGTCTAACATTTCCTTATTTCTCAGACCATTCAGTCCTGGCAACATCTTTGTAAATTCCTTCTGCACTCCTTCCAGTTTAATAACATCCTTCCGATAACAAGGTGACCAAAACTGAACATAATATTCCAAGTGCGGCTTACCAATGTCCTGTATAACTGCAACATAACTCCCAACTTCTCTACTCAATGCCCTGACTGATGAAGGCCAATGTGACAAAAGCCTTCTTCACTGCCCTGTCTACCTGTGACTCCACTTTCAGAGAACCGTGCACCTGAATTTCAAGGTCCCTCTGTTCCACTACACTCCTTAAAGCCCAACCATTCATCATGAAACTCCAACCTTGATTAACTTTCCAAAATGCAAGATCTCATATTTATCTGTATTAAGCTCAAATTGCCATTTCTTGGCCCACTTCCCCAGATGATCAAGGTCCTGCTGCAATTTCTGGTCAGCTTCCTCACTCTCCTATTTTAGTGCCACCTGCAAACTTACCAATCATACTTTGTACATTCTCATCCAAATCATTGATATAGATTACAGACAGCAATGGGCCCAGCACCGATCCCTGAGGCACTCCACTAGTCAGAGGACTCCAGGCCAACAAGAATCTGTCTACTATTACCCTCTGCTTCCTACCATCAAGCCAATTGTACATCCAATTTGCCATTTCCCCGTAGATTCCATGCGATCTACCCTTCCAGACAAGCCTACCATGTGGAACCTTATCAAAGGCCTTACTGCAATTCATATGGACTACATCTACCGCCCTGCCCTCATCAACCTTTCTCGTTGCTTCATCAAAGAACTATAATAAATTGTGAGGCATGTACAAAGCCATGCTGACTATTCCTAATCAAACCCAGTCTTTCCAAATGCATGTATATCTGATCTCTCAGAATCTTCTCAAGTAACTAACCTACCACAGATGTGAGGCTTACTGGTCTATACTTCCTAGGTTTTATTTTTGCAGCCCTTCTTCAATAAGGGCACAACATTCACTACCCTTCAGTCTTCTGGGATCTCACCCGTGGCAAACAGTGATGCAATATATATGCCAGGGTGCCCGCAATTTCTTCTCTAGCCTCTTGCAGTGTTCTTGGATATATCTGGTCAGGACCAGGACATTTATCCACCTTCATACATTCTAATAGGTCCAACACCTCCTCTACTGTGGTATGGATGGTCCCTGAGATATCACCACTATCTTCCCCAAGTTGCCAAGTGTTCACATCTTTCTCCATAGTAAATACAGGGGAGAAATATTCATTGAGAACCTCGCCCATCTCCTACACCTCTACACATACATGTTCACTTTGGTCCTTAAGTGGTCTCCTTCTCTCTCTAGTTATTCTTTTTCTTTTAATATACTTAAAGAACCTCTTTGGATCCACCTTAATCTTGTGGGCTATCTTGTGTTCTCTTTTCACCATCCTGGTTTACTTCTTCAGTAAAACTCTTGTATCCCCTATATACCTCCAGGGATTCCCTTGATCCCAGCTGCCTGTACCAGGAGAGATAAGTGCAGTCTCAAAACATGATTCAGCCCAAAAACAGTACGGTGTATTGGTTCATCCCGCAATGGGGCCGGGATTTTAGAATTGATTCAGGCTGCCAGTTCTTCCTTCCAAAGAGTCTCCCTGATTCCATGAAAGTGGATGTCCTTTTCCACTGTGTCTCTGATTCCAATGTACAACCTGAGGCCAAATTGCCCACTTTTGTCAACTACAAGTGACTGCAGTATTTCAGCATGATATTAAAATTTGATAATAAAATCCAGCACCTAAATCAAGTGTCAGTAATTACAATCCTGAAACCATAATTGATTCTTTCAAAATCCCATCTGGTTGACTAATTTTTAGGGAATGAATATAAAAACGTGTCATACAGGAACATTCACAACATGAGCTGAGGTAGATTATTTAGCCCAAGTTTGATCTATCATTCAATAAGACCATAACTGATCTTCCTGTGTTTCAGTTTTAACATTTCGTTCTACTGCTGCTAACCTGAGTTCTCTGCCCAACAAAAATCTCTCCGCCACAGTATTTAAAATATTCAATGACCTGTTTTGACCACCTTCTGAGGCAGAGAGTTTGAAGGTCACAAAACCCTCAGAGAGAAGAAAAATCTCCTCATCACTGTCCTTAATTTTAAAATAGCGCCCATTAGCTCTGCACTGACCACACATCTAAACTCAAGTGGAAACCTGCCTTTACAACTAAGACAATCTGCTCAGGCAGCAATCTAATAAGTTACCTCAGAGCTGCTTCCACTTAAGTCCTTTCCTAAACAGGGAGACTAAAACTGGACACAGAATTCGAGAATGCAGGCTCACCTATGAAAAGTGAAGCATAATATTCTCAAATTATGTTCAATTTGTGTACTAAATGATCGTAAACCATTAGTCTTCTTGGTTACTTGCTGCACTTGCTTACTAAGTTATTGTGACTCGCGATCTTGGATAACCAGATCTCTCTGCACCTCGGAATTCTGCAGTCATTCTTTATTTCAGTGACATTGTGCTTTGTTACTCTTCCTGCCTAAGTGAACAACTTCACATTTTCTTATGTTATTTTCTACTTGGCAGAATGTTGCTCACTCATTCCATCTATATATGTCTGCAACTTCCTCATATTTTCTTCACAACATAACTTTTATCTATCTTGTTGTCATCTGTGAATATGGCTAACATGCCTTCGCACCTCTCATCAAAGCAAATTGTCAAAGATGAGACTCCAGCACAGACTCCTGTAAAATTTCATTCATTCCATTCTGCCAATCAGACAAAGATACATTTATGTATTTCTTCCTGTTTTCTGCCAGCCAATCTTCTACCCACGCTAATATATTCTGGTTTACACCATCAGCTTTTTTTTTTCTGCAATAACCTTTGATATGGCAGCTTAACAAATGCCTTCTGGTAATCCAAATACAGTTGTCTATAGGCTCCACTCTAGCCACAATGTGTTACTTCTTCAAAGGACTCCAGTATATTGGTTAGAAAAGATGTTCTTTTAACAAAACCATGCTGACTTCATGATTACCTTGACTACATTCAGGTATGTAGCTACAATCACTAATGATCGATTCTAACACCTACCAGACATCAAGCTATCTGCCCTATAGTTTTAGCCTCCCTCCTGTCTTTAATAAAGGACGAATACTTGCTACCTACCAGACCATTGAAACTTTTATTGAGCATAGGCAATTTTGGAAAATTAACACCGTATATCAACAACCTGATTACCACATCTTTACAGACCAGAGGATGAAGTCTGTTGGGATCCAGAGACTTGTTAGTCCTCAGCAATCAGTTTGTTGTTTAACTCTTCCTGCAACTGTAATTACAGTAAACTCCTCTTTCCCTCCGGTTTGTTATTACTGCAATTTTTTTGTATCCTCTGTAGTGAAAGCAGAAGCAAAATCTTTTTTCATGCATTCACTATTTCCTTATTATCGACAATTAACTCTCCATTCTCACTCGCCTGACAACCGACACACCTAACGTGGTGCCACTATTTAAGAAAGGTGGTAAGGAACAGCTAGGGGACTATAGAGCCTGATGTGAGTGGGGGGAAGTCATTGGATCAGATTCTGAGGGTCAGGATTTACATATAGCTAGAAAGGCAAGGACTGGTTATGGATAGTTAACATGGCTTTATGCATGGGAAATCGTATCTCACTAACTTGATTGCATTTTTGGAAGAAGTGAAGAAGATTGATGAAGGCAGAGCAGTGAACATTGCCAATATGAACTTCAGTAAGGCACTTGATAAGGTTCCACGTGGTAGACTGGTTAGATCACATGTATTACAGGGAGAGCTAGCCATTTAGATGCATAATTGGCTCAAAATTAGGAGCCAGAGGCTGATGGTGGAGGGTTGCTTTTCAGACTGGGGACCTGTGACTAGCAGTGTGCCTTAAGGATCAGTGCTGGGTCCACTGCTTGTTGTTATTTTTAAAAATGATGTGGATGTGAATATAGGAGATCTGGCTTGTAAATTTGCAGATGACACCATTGGTTGTATAGTGGGTAGTGAAGAAGGTTACCTCAGAGCACAATGGGGCCTTAATTAGATGGGCAAAGGGCTGAAGAGTGGCAGATGGAGTTTAATTTAGGTAAATGTGAGGTGCTGCATTTTGGAAAGGGCAAATCAGGGTAGGCCTTAGATAAACAATGATAAGGTCCTAGAGAGTGTTGCTGAACAAAGAGACATTGGAGTGCAGGTTCATAGTTCCTTGAATGTGGAGTTGCACATAGATAGGATAGTGAAGGTGGCGTTTGGTACGCTTGCCTTTATTGGTCAGTGCATTGAGTATAGAAATTGGGAGGCCATGTTGCACTGTACAGGACATTAGTTCAGCCACTTTTACAATACTGCATTCAATTCAGATGTCCCTCCTTTGGTAAAGATGTTTTAAGACTTGAAAGAGTGCAGAAAAGATTTACAAGAACGTTGCCAGGGCTGGAGGGTTTAAGTGATAGGGAGAGACAGAATTGCCTGGGGCTGTTTTCCCTGGAGCATCAAAAGGTGAGGGGGTGATCTTATAGATGTTTGTGAAATCATGAGGGGCATGGAGAAGGGAAAACAGCCAAAGCCTTTTTCCCAGGGTAAGGGAATTTCAAAACGAGAGGGCAGAGGTTTAAGGTGAGAGGGAAAAGATTTGAAGGGGATCGAAAGATCTGTTTCCATGCTATAACTTTATAAGAAGGAACATTTCCTGAATGTAAATTTTGTGGAGAAAATATTCATTTTATAATTTATGCAACATCTCATTTTAATTGTGTTTGGTTTTAATTTAGTTATGATTTTTCGAATAAAAGTTTGATATTTACAGCTACAGTTAGCTTTCAGAGTTTGGAAGATGTTGTACTGGATTCAGAATGTTAACTCTGTTTCTGTCTCCACAGATTCTGTCAGACCTGCTGATTTTCTGTACCATTCTCTGTGTTTGTTTCAGGTTTCCAGCACCCACAGTAATTTGCTTTTATTTGAGTTTTTCTTCCAGTGTCTTATCAGCTTTTGAGGAGTGCATACATCATGTGGATACAACAGACCTTAATTTATTAGGAGTAGATTGGCTAATTAGTGTTTATATAAATTGTGTTCAACTTGAATTATTTTTAATAAGTGACAAGACACCAGATTGTTGGCTAGAAAAAGATAACCAGGGTCAACTGTGTATAACCAATCACAGCTGACTGCGTCAACTGATTAGAGTCATAGAGTCATAGAGATGTACAGCATGGAAAGAGACCCTTTGGTCCAACCTGTCCATGCCGACCAGCTATCCCAACCCAATCTAGTCCCACCTGCCAGCACCCCCTAAACCTATGCCCTCTAGTTCTGGACTCCCGATCCCAGGGAAAAGACTTTGTCTATTTAACCTATCCATGTCCCTCATAATTTTGTAAACCTCTTTCAGATTCCAATCAGTATTAGCTGATCGGTCACAACCATTGTCATCTGTTACCAAAAAAGGGAAGTCATAACTGCCTGGCAACTAAGATCAACTTTTACAAATTGAGCTCTCATCCTGGTTGGCAACTTCTTCAGCCAGGGAGAAAGTGAGGACTGCAGATGCTGCAGATCAGATTCTTATCCTTGCCCAGAGGATAAATGGCTTGACCAGAATGGCTGAAGAAGTTGTCAAAAAGTGTGGTGCTGGAAAAGCACAGCCAGTCAGGCAGTATCTGAGGAGCTTGAGCTTATGCTCGAAACATTGACTCTCCTGCTCCTCAGATGCTGCCTAACCAGCTGTGCTTTTCCATTCTGGTGAAACCATTTACCCTCTGGGCAAGGACAAGTTGCCTGCCAATCGTGAAACCAACTGAGGGTAGCGGAAGTGGACAATAATGGAACAAAAGACTGGCAGCTGACAGACGACTGACACTGAAATCCCCATATCACTGCTTACCAATGTTAATGTACTATAATAAAGCTGGCCAAAGTTTTTGATATGCTGATTTGTTTGTCACTGCTTTGTCTTCAGCTCTATTGCCTACCTTTATCCAAATTGTCCTTTATCCTGAATCATTTGTGAAGCTGACTCCACAGTGATAAACAACTAAGGCAAAATGAGGACTGCAGAAAAAAAAATGGCCAGCTTTAGTGCTATGTAATAACACATTGCCATACAAGTGGCATCAGAAAAGGCCAAAAGACAAGTCTGTAAATGTTAATTCAGATTTCTGACTGTACAGCGTAGCAACCAGCACCTCAGCAAGATTTACCGAGTCAATTAATGCCTTTGAAAGTTCAGTCTGCCATCTATCACCTTCCAGGTAAGTAGATTCAAAGTGAAGGGTCTGTATGAAAAACCATTCCACAATCTTATTTTAAACATATAGAAAATTTGCAGAACTATGGGACAAGAAGGTGGGAGCAGGTTTAATTTAAGACTAGTTTCCAAGAACTGGTATTGGCTTAACAGGCTGAATTTATGCTGCATGATTCACAACTTGATAACAGTAATCATATTAAACATATCAAGTACTGTAACAGTACTATTGTAAAAGTTTGCATGCTCTTTCTCTCATCTCAAATGATTGCAAACCATCCTTCATTAGATTCTGATCTAAAGAATGTTTATCCTTAATAATTTTACCATATTTATAAGTGCAATTCACTAACTTTGAGAGCATATGGAGCCCATTCTAGTAATTTAAAACCTGGAAAGGTGCAGAGTCTGAGTGCAAATATGTTATCACATGCTCAGGGTCACTTCTTTGACTTCAAGGCCAATATTACATCGCTCAAAGCCAGAGAAATTCTGTCAATACTTATGAGACCCTCGGGATAAGCTGAACAAAATTGGATTAAGGCTTTCAATTATTTTTGGCTGCCTTCAAAATTCCAAATAATTTCCACCGTGGGACATTGACTGGAGATGTCAGGCAGCAACAGCCTTTGAATTATTGCCTTCCCACATCACTGACAGAATAATATACTTCACTGAAGTGAAATGCCAAGCAACGGTGAAAGCTGGTTGTTATCCTCTTGAGCTACTCATTTTTCGGGTGTTTTAGCCTCAGGGTTACCAGTGTTATTTAATTCAAGCTTCAGTTGCGTTAATTATTTTACCAAGAGAGAACATTTTTTAATAACATCGCAGACAAACATAGTGAATTATTCTAACTGCCCTGATTAGAAGAGCAAGTTACCCAATTAGCTGCCATTCTCATGGTGATAATTACATGCATAACTTATAATGTTACGGATTATACTTTTAAGTTCATTTGAGCTGCTGGCCATGCAGTGTTGTGCGGTACTGATGAGGCTAGAATCACTGAGGCATCGTGATAAGTTTTGTTTCTGGTCAAAGATTATTAAGAAATTCTAACCGCAGTTCTGCGATTTACGATGATTGAAGCAGATTCACAATTTACAGAAGCCTCACAACCCAAGGAAGTCTTGGGTTCAATCCCATGCAGGAAGAAGGATATAACGTAAAAAAGGATCTGTACTGTGCTTGAAACACTACAATTCCATGACACCTGTCAGCAGGCTTCTTTGGCCCAGTTTTATTTCTTGGTTATGTTTTTTTCAGGAGCCTGAAAATTTAAATTTAGCACCATACGCAATGACTTCCTCTTCACAGAATAATTCTCATCATGCCGAAGATACATTTTTTTTAACAAGTTAAAATTTAATGTCTTTTTTTTCACTAATCGTGACCTCTGAAGGATTTCCTCACCCCAACATTTGGACTGACACACGGACCAGCTCCCAAACTTCAGTCAGTGCCACTTAAAATTGATTACGGCTGTTCAATTATTCCATTAGTTTATTCAAAACAGCACCAGAAATTTTCAAAGTAACCAAGCCCCAAATTTGATTTCTGGTGGGTGGTCAAAAATATGATCATTGTCATGACCAACAGTAAAGATCTTTAGGCTTAAGTTCTTGAATCACAAAGCATGCAATAAAGAACAATTAACACTTTTATTACAGTCAGCTGAGCTCTACTATAAGATGGCTCCCTAGCACTTGTTTCTTTTCCATTCTACAAGAGCTACTTGGCTCTAAAATAATGCTGCATAAGAGGTACAGTTAGTAAGTTTGCAGATGACACAAAAATTGGAGGTGTAGTGGACAGCGAAGAGGGTTACCCCAGATTACAACAGGATCTTGACCAGATGGGCCAATGGGCTGAGAAGTGGCAGATGGAGTTTAATTCAGATAAATGTGAGGTGCTACATTTTGGGAAAGCAAATCTTAGCAGGACTTATACACTTAATGGTAAGGTCCTAGGGAGTGTTGCTGAACAAAGAGACCTTGGAGTGCA
>NC_057739.1:11484800-11542213 GCF_004010195.1 Chiloscyllium plagiosum | reverse complement strand
CCCTTCATCAGGAATGAGGCTTATGGGCCGGGGAGGGGGGGAGGGGTTGCTGAGAGATAAATGGGAGGGGGGATGGGGCTGGTGGGGAAGGTAGCTGAGAATGCAATAGATAGATAAAGGTGAGGGAGAGGTTTTAGGTCGGTGGAGTGGATAGATGGGAAAGACGATGGACAGGTCAAGAGGGCATCCTGATGAAGGACTTATGCCTGAAGCGTTGATTCTCCTGCTCCTCGTATGCTGAGCTTTTCCAGCATTAGTGAATACCTATGGACCAGCTCCCAAAAGGATATGGAATAAGACAGATTAAACTTGACTTGATGCCAGGACTTCTATTTTCAAAATCAATGCTCCAGTCAATCTCCTCTCGCAACCACACAAAGCCGAGACTGTGGTCCTTAAGGAGGAGATCATCAAATTAGTCGCTAATTGATTTTGACTGACTCTTCCGAGAATTGTAGAAGTCGTTGGTGATACTTGGAATTCTGATGAAGTCCACAGGGAAGGTGTAGCACACGTTAAAGGACCTGGTATTGATTTAAGGACTCTCAACAACCATTAGCTTTCAGGCATAGGCGCAGTAGTGCACATACTCCTGGAGTGCTGTTTGACAGTGTGACTGAAATGAGGTGACACAGAGCACGATAAGATAGTGGAAGAATGAGAAACAGGAGAAGAGTTGTCTTCAACAAGCCAAATTTAACCAGTTCCTCATTGTGAAGTTCATTGGGGAGGCAATGGCATAATGGTAATGTCATTTGGCTGGAAATCCAGTCAGATGTTCTGTCAGCTTGAACCCCATCACGATAGCTGGTAAAACTGGAATTCAGTAAAATCTGGAAGTTTTTTGAAAAGCTAGTTTAATGCATTTCCTCTAACCAGTATTGTCAGAAAGCTCACATGACTCAGTAAGAGCTTTTAGAGAAGAAAATTAGTCATCTGGGCCTGCACCACATACGACTCCAGATTCACAGAAATTCAATAGCAGTTAGGAATAGTGGTTATAATAGTAACATCCACATCCCATATGAGACTAAGTAATCATGTGTAGGATATCTGTGCAGCATTAAGGATTTTTTTACCCAGTCTGCCATCACCACAACCACAACACCAACCCCAACCCCAACCGTGAGGGCAGGGCGAGGACATCGTTGCTGGTGGGTGTGAAGGTAACATTGGCCATGAACTTGGATGCATTTATCTGTTTCCAGGTTGAAGCAGGAGAGATTCACAACACCTCAAGTGTTGCTCATTCCCTGTTGCACATGCAGCATCATGGACGTTCTGAATCAAACAGCGCTGCCAGGGAGCGACACTGGTGGAACTTGCACAGAACTTTGCAAGAACCATAGGCTTTTCCATTGTGCAAGGTACCAGTGGCTGTAGGCCCCTTGTCCATTGACTGCAGCAAGTCAACTTTGATGATGTACTGCAACCAAGAGGAATTCCACACTCTAAACATTCAGCTTGTGTGCAAATGTACATGTCATCGCACCAAGGTTGGTGCCCAGCCAGTCATGATGTCTTCACAATCTGACAGGTTGAAATATCATCTGGATTTCAGATACAAAGAGTGGCTACTGGGCAATGAGGATTAACCTTTAGCAACATGGCTTATGAATCTGGTGTGACTTGCAAACATGGGAACAAGGAAGAAATGCAAAGTACTGAAGGAGGCCATTAACATACTGAAGTAGCTTCCACAGTTTGGACCAATCTGGAGTAGGCTTGCATTATTCAGCACACGTTATGATTCATGATGATCTGCTACAAACTGCACAATCTCAGTGTCACAAGTGCACATGCCTTGCCACCAGTTTTTTTTTATTATGAAGTAATTTTCTGTACATTTAATAACCACTACATCTATTGTTGGCAGCTTATCTTTACTTCCATCTAAACAGAGCGACAGAGCATTTTACTTTGTACTTACAGCGTTTGCTTAACAGATTTTAATGTGCCGCCAGATATGCACAGCTAAGCAGCTGGAGAAGGAAATTAACACAGCCACTTTCTGGCTTGTTTATCCACAATCACTTCATCAAATTGCAGTAACCACAAAGCCAATTTCCTCATTCTACAATAGTCCCACATTTTATCGCCCTCATATTATCACAGGGTCCACTTGACCACAAATTAAAAATAAAAACCCAACATGAAACAAACACTACAATCCAAACTGAATAATGTCAAATTGTAGTCACAATCATTCATGTACAATCCTTCATTGCTCACCTTCCACACATCTTCAGTTTTCCTATAGCTTCCACATTAATGGTCCACTGGTTAGAGTTTGGCTGATGGATAGCTATTGACTTCAAACAGTTGCCTTCCTTCCGCAAAGATTTCCAATATTTTCTCCAGCCAGAATGTACCTCCACATTTTTAAAAAGTGCAGTGTAAGGTAACGCAGGCCAGTTTTAAGTTGTGTGACACTCATATGAACCTGGCATCCTTGCTAAAGCACGCAGCCACTCAACATCACACTGGAAACAGATATAGTATCTAGCATTAAGTTTGCATGCTGTCTACATTGAAAACAATGCATTGTCATCCCCATGCAGTGTAATTTGCTCCCTCTTGTGCTTAAGCAGAACTGCAACATCGGTCAGCAGCACATCCAAGCCAATACTGAATGGCAACTTGGATGATGAATTCGATGGTAAATTGAAACAATGCAACTATATTAGAGAACGTCAGTGCCTTCAAGAAAGAAGGACAGAGAAACAAATGAGTTTTGAACTGATAAGGATGGATCATCAGAAAAAATGTTCTTGGGATGCTTGGATATCATCCCACTGCTTGGTATTTCTGAAAGTACTGACAGTTGAGAATGCCATGTGGAGAACAGGAAGTATGAATGCAGATTGCAATGTCAATGTGAAGTGCAACACAGCACTCTTCCAGACTCAGCTCAACATTGTTAATACACTGCCACAGCATAAATATGCATTATTGAGGGGAACCAGCTGAATTCTGAATTCAGAATGTTACCAGAAAGCAAACTTTGTCAATTTTCATGCCATCAATCTTTTGATCAGTGGTTAATTCAGATAAAATGTTCCAGTCGCAAAAACATGAAGAAACACTTGCATTTATATAGCGAATTGCACATCCACCAGATGTCCCAAAGCAATTTATAGCAAATTAAATAAAAACCAAAAGCACTGAGAATCCTCTAAATCAGAAATGAAAACATAGATCGCTGGAGAAGCTGAGGAAGTCTGGCAGCATCTGTGAAGAGAAATCAGAGTTAACGTTTTGGGTCCTCAGATGATGAGTCACTGGACCCAAAATGTGAACTTTGATTTATTTTCACAGATGCTACCAGACTTGCTGAGCTTTTCCAACATCTTCTGTTTTTGTTCTTGTAAATTAAGACAGATCACTTTTGAAGTGAAGACATTATTGTAATGTAGGTAATATAGTAGCCAGTTTGCAAATTCCCACAAAATCATTGTGACACATAAGTAGGTAATCTGCTTTTGCAACTGCCAAAATATAAATATTGGCTAAACTCACTATAGTTCTTCAAATACTGCCATGGGATCTTTCACATTCACCTGAGAAGTTAGAAGAGGCCTTGCTCTTCCATGTTATCTGAAAGATTGCTACGACAAAATCATAAATGGCCAAATCAAATCATCTCTCCCAAACCCTGTATTTGCAACAATTTAAAATTAAAACAATGATGCACAAAATTGACCCCAATGGTTCCTAAGCAGATTTTGTGACCAATTGATACCAGATACCAAGATTATAGCTTAAATAAAATAATTAACTATTTATTTTAATGCAATAGCTTCAACAGAGCAAAGTTAAAACAGTACAATAATCTGTTTAATGTATATGATTTAAATCCAATCTTCTTTGATTCTAGCACCTATTCACACATAGACAAACATAGTTAAGTGATAACTTTAAAAAAATGAGACAGATGTAAGTGGCCTTTTCACTGAAGCAGCTGACATCATGCATAGTATCACAGACAAATGGGATTATACTCTGTTTGATTTCTGAAGACATTGGTCAATGCAAAACTTCCATTAGGTTCTGAGGAATATTCATTTAATCCTTATAATTGATACACTATTCAGAAATCTTTCAATATGTTGAAAATAGGAGGAGTGACCAGGGAGCAAACAAACGTCCATCCTATAACTTTGGCAGCTACAACCTTCTAATCAAAAGACACAGTTCAAACTTTGGTTCCTCTTTTTGGTTCTTTCCACATTGTCTTTGATAGATTGGTTGGCACTGGATTCTGTGTGATGCTTCCATTAACATCCGTTATGGACCATACCAAACACCCTCAAAATATATTAAGAAAATAACCCATACCCCAACATTTTCTTATTTTTTTTTAAAGACAAGTGTAAGTGTTGTGTTCCTGTATAGTTTGATGGTGAAACCTCCAGGTTTGAAGCAAAACACACTTTATTCTTACACTACAGTTAAAATACAGACTAAACAAAGAAGAATTGAAATAACAACTCTATTGGAAAACTTAACAGAATAATAAATTATTTAACTACTAAATAGCAACTGTTTCAATATAGTAACATCCCATAATCACACCCTTGCTAAAGCAAATTCAATAAAACAGATTGTTTAATATGTAATTCTAGCAGCAGGAAGAGAACCCTAGCTTTTAGCTGTAACAGAGAGAGGAATAAGAGCTTCCACATCCAGGCTTCAAGACCCCAACAACTACTGAAAGCTAATACTAAAATTGTGTTTCTGTGGGAACTTGACTCCACCCCTTCATGCTGCTTCTATTGTTCCAACCTTTTAAAAAAAACAAAGCTTGCCGGGCTCAGAGATTGATACCTCGTCTGCAGGTTTCAAAGGAAACAAGACAGAACAAGTCTTTCTTAAAGGCACATCTCATAACACATCCAAACATCTGCTAATACTGAAGAGCTGACGCACCTGTAGTGCTCTTTGAACAAAAATCAACCTGCAATAAACTGCTCGACCAGGTCCTATAAACAAATATTGCTTGTTTTCTCTCTCTCTTAAAAAAATTGCTGTTTACAATCCAAAGGTTATCTTCAGCTCTCAGCTCACATATTCAACCATAAAATATTAAAAAAATAAAGAAAAGCAGTGAGCGTTCTAACAAGACATGACTTCCTGCAGTGTCGCACTCCCTCAGTACTGCATCAGAATGTTGGCTTTGATTTGGAGGCTCAGATCCTGCAGAAGGATTTTAACCAATAATCTTATGACCCAGAATTAAGAATGCTTCTAACTGAGAGAATGAATGGTATCAGGAAATTCCCAGTTAAGTTCCTTTAAAGTAATCAGAATTGAATGTTCATATCATTGAACGCTCCTCATTGTGTTTCCAAATTCAGTGACGTAAAGCATGTCCATCCATTTGATGCCAACAACTTTCCCTAACCTAAGAGCCAGACTCCATTGGGACAGTATCTCATCAATTAAGAAGCAGCTGTGGTCACATTAATTCCAGAGACTTACACATGGGGATTCTTCTTTAGAAATCTTCATGCCTAGCCAAGACAGCCAATGGAATACACAAGAGACTGAAAGACCAGAGCCCTTTATAGATTCGTGCCAGCTGCAAGCCTTAAAGGAAGAAAAAAAAAATTCAACTGCTGTGATTCCAAGCAAATTTCATAGATTTTATCAGCAGGATTCTGAATAAGATTTACTTCCATCGTCAGAAGAGTTTTCAAAGTGGTGAGCCATCAGGAATCCAGCCTAGCAGCTGCTCATCTGTCACTACGTTCACCCAGGAATATCTGACTTGCATAACGATACACAAAGTGGGACGGTATTTGGAATTTGAATGTGGCATTGCTGTGACAAAAAGAAAACAACTCACAGATGGACGAATAACCCATTTTCATTGTCATCAGGTACCTTTGATTAGATTAGATTAGATTACAGTGTGGAAACAGGCCCTTCGGCCCAACAAGTCCACACCGCCCCGCCGAAGCGAAACCCACCCATCCCCCTACATTTACCCCTTACCTAACAGTACGGGCAATTTAGCATGGCCAATTCACCTGGCCCTGCATATCTTTGGACTGTGGGAGGAAACCGGAGCACCCGGAGGAAACCCACACAGACACGGGGAGAACATGCAAACTCCACACAGTCAGTCGCCTGAGGCGGGAATTGAACCCGGGTCTCTGGCGCTGTGAGGCAGCAGTGCTAACCACTATGCCACCGTGCCGTTGCTGGGAATTCCCCAGTTTCAGAGAATATGTCAGCAACCCTTGCATAGCTTTGGTCAAAATCTATACCACAGAAGCAGACCATTTGGCCCTTTGTGCTTGTGATGGCTCTTTGAAGGAATAATTTGAGTATTAGTCCCCTGCCTTTCTCACCATAGCCCTGCACATTCTTCTATTGTATATAGCAATCCAATATTGCCTTGAATGCCTTGATTAAAGTTGCCTACACCACACTGTCAAACAGGGTAAATCAGATCCCAACCACTTGCCACATGAAAGAGTGTCTCTTGTTTCCAATGCTTCCTCTGTCAATGATCTTAATGGTGCTGATATCTTGTTCTATCCTTCTATCAATGGCAATACTTTGTTCCCTAACTACTTTGGAGAGATACCTCCTGATTTTGAATTGCTCTTCCAAATCTCCTCTAAACTTTCAAGGAAACAGTCCCACCTTCCTCAAACTATGTAACTGAGGCTTCCCATTCCAGGAACGATTCAATCTTTTGCGCACCATCTATAATACATTCATGTCTTTCCAAAGGGGTGCTGCCACAAACTGGGCACAACACTTCAACAGAGGCTGAACTAGTATTCCATAAGAGTTTGCTGACAAACAGGTCAAATGATAAGATCTCTCAAAATCCAATCCAAAGAATTTCCACAGTGTTAGCTGTGGCGTAGTGGTGGCAATCGTGTCTGTGAGAGTTTGAAGGGTGTGGGTTCAAGGACCTAGTCCAATGGCTTGAACCCAAAATCTCAGCCAACGTTTCAATGTAAAGCTAAGACAGTGTTCCCCTCTTGCCTACGCTGTCTTTCAGATGCATTGTCAAACTGAGCAGCATCACGAAACAGAACATCACATTGCAGCTTGTAGAAACTTGCACTATGCAAACTAACTGCCGTTTCTTCCAGAATTCCAACAGTGACTGTAATTCTTCTTCTGAAGAAAAGTCATAATGGATGCAAAAAGTTAACTTTGTTTCTCTTACCACAGGTGATGTTTCTCCAGCACTTTCGGTTTCAGATTTCCAGCATCCATAGCATTTTGCTTTTATTCGAGTGACTGGACTTCATCGGCTTTAGAATGTTATAAGAAGGTTCTCTAAATGCAAGTCCCTTTCTTCCACAGTTTCCTGTCAATTCATTATTGTTCTGTTTATTTAATGTTTAATGTTTATAAGGCTCAAGTATAAATGTAATGACCACTGCAGCTTGAAAAAAATAAAAGAATTGAGCTCATTTCAATTGAGGTCACAGATTCCCTTAATAATTTGTAACTGGGCACCTTAGGCAAATCTCTCAAAAGTCTTCTGTTTTTAGTGTTCATGTAAGGTCATGGTTGCCTTCATCCTCTTGTGAAAATAATGTATTCATTCTCCAGACAGGGCATCAGTCACTTCACCAGCATTTATTGTTCATCCCGAATTTGAGAAGGTGATGGGTAAGTGGCTTACTTGAACCGCTTCAGTCTTTGTAGCTTGGGTACCCCCACCGTGCTGGTAGGGAGGTCATTCCAGCTGTTCCTGGGATAACTGCTTCTCTTATGCATTACTGGGAGCATTGACCATGATGCTCTGGCAATTTGTCATGGCTCATTCTCAGGAAGGCACAGAGATGGTACACTGGAAGTTAGATGATCCAGCCATCTTCAATAGCTGTACATCTGTTTTGTTTTTATTGCCCACCACTCCCCTTGTCTTTCCCCACTTTTACTTTTCTGCAACTGAAAATTTAAAAACTGAACATTAAAAAATTAGCAATGCATTTACATCTTACAACCGAATACTAACAGGCAGCTGTGGGGATTCAGGCTTGAGATCATTCTATTTGCTTGACAAGTCCAGTCAATGGTCAAATAACTGTGTGATTAGATCATTTGCTCAAATGGCTTGGAAATATCTACTGCATTGTAACTATATCATCGTCGTTTAAATATTCAAAACACAACCCAGTCAAGACTTGTCAATAATCAAAACCTAGTTATTTTTCAACATTTGGAAATCCAATTAGGTAATTAAACAGCACTTCAGAATTTTACATCATTAAATGAATGCCTTCGAACTACACCACTCAACCTCATCAGAACTACTACAAGTCAATGAGTCAAATAAACCACAACGGATGGTATCATTTTTGAAGGTCATTTTTACTGAATTATCCCCCCATGAAACGATTTAGATATCAGAAAAAAAACAATTTTAATTAACTTGTGTGTGATTTTCTTGGCCACATTTTATCTGAAGATCAAAACTGCTGCAGTTAGACAACATAGCAAAACATATGCAGTAATTTCTAATGAAGCATTTTGCAGTTTACTTTATAACAGGCAGAATTCAACTGCTCATTACGGTGGATTTGCTTTCCTATAAAACAACTTTATGTACAACTTTGTGCAATCAGCTTTACTCTTTCTTTGCTGTCATTTCTTTGCCTTATCATTGCATGGTCTTGAAGCCTTTGGCCTCTTTTAGCAGCAGGCAACGTAAGAAGTAATTGCCTCATCCAGTCGCGCACAAAGTCCTGATCATCCATTCCCCTAATATTTGATGTTTTGAATAATGTCTTCCCTCCTAACAACTCAAACTTAAAAAAAATTATTCTGTTTAAATTCAACAAAGACCTTTCCATTCCCTGTCCCTATATTATCCTCCAATGCTATACTTGTCTTCTTGGCCTGCACTGATCTTGCTATTCCTAAGACATCAGCTTTTTTTTGCATTTTTTTTCCCCACTTCACCATCAGCCCCAGCCTTTGCCCCATCAGTACCTTAGCTCTGCTGCTTGGATGACTGACCTCCTTCCCTAAATTTCTTCATCTCCTCCCATCCTGGAGATTCTCTTTAAAAGCCATTTCTTTGAACACACTTTTGACTGAACTTCCTGATCTTTCTTTCTTTACCTTGAAGTTTATACTTGATGCCCCTGTGAAACACCTCAAGGTGTCTTTCCACATTGAAGACGTATATACATTTTTAATATCTTATACAGAGTAAAATGTGCACTTAAGCCAATCTCACAGCAACGTAAATTCAGTTCACTGTTACCTCGGTCACACTTTGTTCTACTTTATTGCATGGACACTGGACACTGTTATACACTTGATTATTTGCTTTTTTAGATGATCAAAAATTATCAAGAACATTCCTGTCTAAGAACATACATATTTAATCATAATGAAGTCATACAGTATGGAAACAGACCCTTAGTCCAACCAGTCCATACTGACCATATTCCCCAAGTAAACCAGTCTGATTTGCCTGTGTTGGCTCATATCCCTCCAAACCTTTCCTATTCATATACTTATCCAAATGTCTTTTAAATGTTGTAACTGTATCTGCATCCATCACTTTTGCTGGCAGTTCGTTCCACACACTAACCATTCTCTGTGTAAAATAGCTATCCCTCATATCCTTTTTAAATCTTTCTCCTGTCACGTTAAAAGTATGCCCACTAATTTTGAACTCTGCCTCCTGAGAGAAAAGACCTTTGCTATTCACCTTATTTTTGCCCCTCATGATTTTATAAATTTCTATAAGGTCACCTCTCAATCTCCTACACACCAGTAGAGAAATCTCATTGGCCTAACACACTATAAAACAAGGGTTGCTACTCAGAGTCGTCCCAAAAGTTAAAGATTTTGACAAGTATGCAGAGTTGCTCAATTAATCTGTCTTTTAGAAACAGATTAACAAAAAGTATGGATTATATTTCTATACTAAAGAAGAATTACTGTTTATTACAAATAAATAGACTCTTGCTACAGGCAAATAGTTAGGAGAACTGTCAGCATATAATTCTAATAATTAAAGCTCTAATTCCCTGATAAACTTGCCCTTACACACACAGGAAAAAGATGGGTGGTATAGGCACAGGGCAAAACTAGCAATGTAGTTCATTAGTTCCAGATGACTTTTATGCTGCTAAGAATAGTGCTTCACAATGTTCCTTCTCTGGATGCTTTAACTTGATTGAAGGAGGCAGAAGATGACTAGTTTCACACATATAAAATATCTCTGACTTACCACTTAAAAGTCATATCTTAAAGCATTCACTGAAGGAAATATAAACTGGTTTTCTTCAGGATTAAAATATTTCTTACTGCAGAAAACAGAAACAGCAAGAGAGCCTGTAGAGAGCCTCTCCCCACCTTGTTCGCAGCCCCAAGCTGTTCAGCTATCTGAGTATCAATCACAGAGTTCTTGACAGGTAGAATAGCCTTGTCATCAACAACTGGTTACTTGTGCACAGACCATAGAATCATAGAATCCTTAGTGTGGAAACAGCCACTTTGGCCCAGCAAGTTCACACCAACCCTCTGAAGAATAACCAATGCCCCTACATTTACCCTGACTAATGCTGACACATCCATGAACACTATGGGCAATTTAGCACAGTCAATTCACCTAACCTGCAAATCTTTGGACTGTGGGAGGAAACTGGAGTACCCAGAGGAAATCCACGTAGACACGGGGAGAATGTGCAAACTCCACACGGACAGTTGCTTGAGGCAGGATTCAAATCTGGGTTCCTGGTGCTATGAGGCAGCAGTGCTAACCACTGAGGCACTGTGCCACCCTGTGCCACCAATCAGCTACTTGTTGCAAGCTGAATCTCGATTTGTACACAGCCCTTGGTTCTAGCACATCTGCACACTCTATTCTATCACTTGAAACAGCAGCACTGTATATAACACACAAAATGAGGGTCAAGTTACATGCATTCAAAAATTACTTTAATCCACCAACCATCAATGGTTTTTTCAAAGTTCCCATTTCAGTCCACAATCTAAAACTTAGAAAAATATGATCTTAGAACAATGTCAATACATTTACAAATAATTTCAGAAAGTCACATAATGTAAGCACAGTTTGAAAAATTGAAATTCCTGGCTCAAAAATGATGGAGGAGAGAGGACAAACCTTACAGATGTGAAATATAACCATGCTGTGTTCGTGCCTGTGTTCAGACTAATTATGCACTGAGTTGTGGCTTGGAGTCTGAATATTTTAAACAACCTCCCACTTTTTCTTGGCAGAACATCTGAAGGTATCGCATAAATGAAATACCTGTCATGACGGTCCTACCAAATCGAGAAACCCTAAAAAGGCAGAACTCAACAAGAGAGTGAAGTCACAAAGAGCCAATCATCTCATTTCTGTCACGTGACTGGCTGGTTACAAACCGGCTGTCATATTTCCTGCATTAAAGCCTACACCAAAAACAGATAGATTCACAGAGTCATACAGAACAGAAACACAGTCTTTGTCCATGCCAACCCAGGTTTCCCAAACTAAACTAGTCCCATTTGTCTGTATTTGGCCCATTCATGTACCTGTCCGATGTATTTTATATGTTGTAACTGTATCTGCATTTACTTCTTCCTCTGGAAGTTTATTCTACATACAACACCCTCTGTGAGAAAGGTCTTTTCTAAATCTATTGTCTCTCATCATAAAACAATTCCCTCTAGTTTTGAACTCCCCCACCCTAGGGAAAAGACGTTGCTATTCATCTTATCTATGCCCCTCATGATTTTTTAAATTGCAATCTTCCATCCTCCAGGGAAAAAAGTCCCAGCTGATCCAGCCTCTCCATACTACACAAACCCTCCAGGCCCAAAAAAATCCTTGTAAATGTCTTCTGCACCCTTTCCAATTTAATAACATCTTTCGTTTAGCAGGGAAACCAGAATTTTACACAGTATTCGAAAAAGGGCCTCGCCAACATCCTGTACAACCGCAACATGATGTCCCAACTCCTACACTCAGTAGTCTGACCAATGAAGGCAAGTGTGCAAAACGTCTTCTTCACCAGCCCGTCTACCTGTGCCGAACTTGGAAGGAATTATTTACCTGAATCCCTACTCTACAACACACCCCAGGGCCCTACCATTAACTGTGTTAGTCCTGCCTTTGCCCTTCTCACCAAAATGTGACACTTCATATTTATATAAACTATATTGCATCATTAAATTTTCTTTATTATTTATAGGAACTAGCTGCATGCAAATTAAGAGTTGTATTTCTTACATGATGGCAGTATCTACATTTGTACAGCATTGACTGTGATGCGCTTTCTGATGTCCTGAAAGGTGTTGTGCAAATGTAATTATTTTTCTCATTATAACTTGACTTCACTTTAACAATATTTAATCAGCTGTAAAGCACAGCACAGGAAGATCAGAATAGGAACAGGGCCTTGGATCTGTTCTGCCAATCAGTGAGATCACTTTTAATCTGCACCCCAAGTGTAAGTGCCTGCCTTTGCACCACATCTTTTAATAAGTTTGGATAACAATCTCCGATACAAGATATGCAATTGAAGTCTTGCTTTTGCTGTGGTCTTGTTCAAACCTGTACGGGCGCAGGTTATCAGGTGAAGTGGTTACGTTTGTGAATTTAGAAATGCAACACCACTGGCACTCTAATAAATTATAGACCAGGAGTAAATTCCTAGCACATGACAGTACAGGTGAAAAAACACGGCAGGCTCCAGAGTCACTTAAATATGTTAGCTGAACATCCGGAAGATGATAGGAGCAGGTCATTGTAAAAAGAAGTTAGACAGTTTGTGTGTGAAATAATTTGACAGAGGCCAGTATCCTGTCACTAAGTTACCCTTTATTTGTACTTGGACTCTGAATCCTTGGCACTGATCCAGCTTCTTCACAGTGAGCAGAACCTCTGTCACTCCTGTTTATATCTGTCAACCAGGGCTTCCTGATTGGACAAGACTAACAGCCCCAATCAGGGAACTTATCTTCTACGAGGTCCACCTGGCTGACTTCATTACAATCACAAGTGAGAGTCTTAGGCTGGAGGGTATAGTAGACACAATGATGGCCAACGGACTTGTGTGAAAGGACCATAGAATCCGTATAATATGAAAGCCGTCCATTTGTTCCGTCATGTTCACACTGACTGTCTGAAAAGTATTGCACCAGATGACGCCCCCCCCCCCCCCCACCCCAACCACTCTATCCCTGACTAATCCACCTACCTTGCACATCCCTGGACACTATGGACAATTTAGCACGGGCCAAAGGTCCAATTCTTGTGTTGTACAGTTCTAATCCACCTAACCTGCACATTTTTAGACTGTGGGAGGAAAGCAGAGCACCCAGAGGAAATCCCATGCAGATAGAGGGACAGTCATCTGAGGGTAGAATCCCGGGTCCCAGGTCCCTGGCACTGTGAGGCAGCAGTGCTAACTACTGAGCCACCATCCTGCCCAGAGTAACAATAGTATACATGTTAATCTAGATTCACTGGCTTTTGAAATTTGCACTGTTTGCTGATCTACAATCAAATGTATATAAGGCAAATCGAATAGCATGTCGAATTCAGAAAAATATAGGCACAAAGATAAGTGGCTAATGGAAGTTTTGCTGAACTAGATCGAGATTAAGAATGTTTTTTCCTCAGTTATTTGTGTATTAAGTATTACATTTTAAAACTGGTAAGCAGATCACAACTTTTTATTTCCATAACTCATGTTGGTACTTGCCAGTGACATAACTCATTATAAACCTGTCAACATTTAACTGCAGTACCTGAGACATCATGAAAAGTTTTTCTAATATTAATGTCATGTAACATTAGCTGCTTAAACACCTGATTCTACATAATATATTGAGAATGAACAGTGGGAAAAGAATGTTTTGAGTCTATTTGTAGTTTCAGCCTTTGGCTACTGATTGGCGGTGCTGAAGCAGCTTTAAGAGTTTCAGCCCTTATCCTTTCAATCAACAGACATAGTCACAGAAGAGATATGTATTTAAAGTCTATATATAACTTAGCAAAATATATCACTTCTGTACAGCTGTCCAATGCTTTCTCTCAATACTTCGGCAGCACCTTCTGCAATCCTCTTAGTCAGACAGTAATCTTCAAACAAATTGCAATGCAATTAATCACCTTGCCAGAAAATTACAGCCCACTTGGGCAACCATTCAACCTTTTCATATTTATTTTGTTTCTCAGTCATTGCTGAATTCCACCCCATTATATCCCCACAACAACCTGACCCCATAGGTACATTAATTCTCTGTTAGGCCCTAGCCAAGCTATTCCAACACTTAGAACACTGGCGTGGCAATGTAGCCAATCACCCAGCTGTGCCCTGCCCAACAATGAAAAATGAAGGGCATATCCACCTTGGCCAATTACTGCCTCATTAGTCTACACTCTGTCAAAAAGCAAAGGGTTGCGCAATATTATTGGCAGTGCGTGCAACACTTACTTAACCTGCACAATGACTAGCTCACTCAACTCACAACATCATTAAAACCTTGGTCCAAACATAATCTAAAGGGCTGAACATGAGAGGAGAAATGAAGCTGAACATTCTTGACATCAAGGCAACACTTGACCGTGTGAGGCTTGAGTAAAACTAGAGTCATTGGGAATCAGTGGAGAGATTTTCCCGAGGCTGGAGTAATGACTAGCAGAAATGGAAGTTAACTGAGGTTGCTAGAGGTCAATCATCTTAGCCAGAGCGTACAAACCAGGAGATTCTCAGGCTCAAGGACTAACCATCTTCAAATACTTCATCAGAGACCTCCCTCCATCATAATATCAGAGGGAGGGAAATTCATTGATAATCACAGTGTTCAGTTCCATTTACAACTCCTCAGTGAAGCAGCCCATGTCTCAATGCAGCAATGTGGGCGGCACAGTGGCACAGCGGTTAGCACTGCTGCCTCACAGCGCCAGAGACCCGGGTTCAATTCCTGCCTCAGGCGACTAACTGTGTGGAGTTTGCACGTTCTCCCTGTGTCTGCGTGGGTTTCCTCCGGGTGCTCTGGTTTCCACCCACAGTCCAAAGATGTGCAGGTCAGGTGAATTGGCCATGCTAAATTGCCCGTAGTGTTAGGTGAAGGGGTAAACGTAGGGTATGGGTGGGTTGCGCTTCGGCGGGGCGGTGTGGACTTGTTGGGCCGAAGGGTCTGTTTCCACACTGTAAGTAATCTAATCTAATCTAAGACAACCTGGACAACATGGACTGTTAAGTGGGAAGTAGAAATTGCACCGCACAACTATCAGGCAACGGCAATCTGACTGATGGGCACTACATCCAGCGACATTCACTCTCTCCGCCACGGACACACAGTGGCAACATCCAAACGATCCAGACGATGCACTGCAGCAACTTACCATGGCTATTCTGACATCGCTTTTCATGGAATCATAGAATCCCTACAGTGTGGAAGCAGGCCATTTGATCCATCAAGTCCAGACTGACCCTCTGTAGAACATCCCATCCCGACCCAGACCCTATCCCTGTGACCCTGCATCTTCCACGGCTAATCCCACTGAGCCTGCAAATCCCTGAACACTATAGGCAATTTAGCATGACCAATCTACCTAACTATCTTTGGACTGTTAGAGGAAACCAGAGCACCCAAAGGAATCCCACACAGACACGGGGAGAACATTAAAATTCCATTCTTTGTGTGAGGGTGGTATCAAACCCAGGTTCTTGGTGTTGTGAGGCAGCAATACTAACCACTGTGCTGCCCATAGGTTTTCAGACCTATGATTTGGGAGATTATGTTGTGGCTGGACAGACATTAGTTAGGCAATTGGTCAATTCTGGTCTCCCTGCTATAAGAAAGATGTTGCGTAACTTGAAAGGGTTCAGAAAAGATTTATAAGGATGTCGACAGGGTCGGCACATTTGAGCGATAGGGAGAGGCTGAGTAGTTTGGGGCTGTTTTCTGTGGAGCATCGTAGGCTGGGGGGTGACCTTACTAAAGTCTATAAAATCATGAGAGGCATGAATAGCATGAATCACCAAGATTAGGGAGTCCAAAATTGGAGGGCATAGGTTTAAGGTTAGAGGGGAAAGATTTAAACAGGAACTGAGGGGCAACTTTCTCCACTCAGAGGATGGTGCGTGTATGGAATGAGCTGCCAGAGGAGGTGGTGGTGGAAGCTGGTACATTTACAACATCTAAGAGGGATCTGGATGGGTATCAGAAGGGTTTGGAAGGAGATGGTCCAAATGCTGGCAAATGGGACTAGATTAATTTAGGATCTTTGGTTGGCATGGATGGGTTAGACCGAAGGGTTGGCTCTGTGCTGTGCAGCTCTATGACGTCTACACCTGGAAGGACAAGAACAGCAGACACACGGGAATACCACTAGCTGCAAGCTCCCCTCCAAGACAATCACTATCCTGTCTTGAAACTATAATGCCACTCCTTCACTGTTACTGCCTCAAAATCCTGAAACTCCCTCTGGGTGAACCTACACGACGTGAACTGCAGCGCTCAAGAAGACAGTTCACCATCTTTTTGTCATGGGGCAATCAAGGATGAGCAACACGACACCCGTCTCCCAAGAATGAAATTTTAAAAATGAGAATTATACTGCTCCTCAAAAATAAAGTTAGTCCATCACAATTTCCATCACTCAGCCGAAATTCTTAAAGTTACAGAAGGAACATTGCTGGGTTCGGGCAACTTGTCACTTCTATTTATATGAGATGCGTACGATTAATCAAACAGTTAAATCAAATGCAACACTTGCCTTTGAGCCACAGGGTATGGGGCTCAAGCCCACCTCAGCACATAACCACAAGATCAAGGCCACCACCAGTGCAGTGCTGAGCAAATGCTGCATTTCCAGAGGTACCTGTCTAATGTATGAAATTTAAAACAAGACCCCAACTATTCTCTCAAGTGGATGTAACAATACTCAGGGCAATTGGTCAAACATTGGCCAGGAAATTATCCTCCATGTCCGGGCCATTATTTTCCCCCCTTTCAACATTGCGAAAACAGATTATTTGATCATTAATGTATTGCCAGTTGTGACAGTAACATTTTGCGTGGTGGCTACCTTGGTCCAACATTATATTGGTGACTATACTTCAACAGAACTTGGCTACAATGTTATTTGGTGAGGCCAGTGATGTTGAAAGATTCTATGCAGCTGCAAGTTTTTAGAATATGTTACATTCAAGGGTACAAGGAGTGAGTAAAACAGCGAGCTCAGATTGCAAGGTCTTGCTGTTTTTCTACTTGAGTTACCCCTTTATTTAAGATGTTATTTCTTTCCTTATCTGTTTTGTGAAGACAACCAGAACAAACTGAATGAGTTGCAGGACTTGTTTCCGCTATGAAACATTTTACAGGCCCACAAATCTACGGTTGTAATGTGGTGCCTAACCTTTACTTCCAAACTGACTCCAAATCAGTTTCCTTAAGCATAATATTTAGCCCTACACTGATGTTGAGGAACCTGAATAATTTGGCAGTGTCCTAAAACCAAAGTTATCAATGTAGTGTTCCTCTTCACAACGTGCCTCTCCAAATCCTATTCACTTATAGTTAATCTGTTCATCGGTTTAGGGTTTGTGCTGTCAAAAGCACATAAGAGTCACAGTCGTTGAATTTAAACCTTCCAATCCAACTAACTGGACAATAATAATTGATTTCAAATGAAAATATCAAAAGTAGGTACATGGATCGTCCTTGTCAAAGCTAATTATGATTCTTAATATGTGACACATTATCCCAGCAGACCACTCCTGGCAACTCATGGCATTTTGCCACAAGAAGCATTGTTCTTAGACAATAAAAAATGTTCATTGCATAATAGTAATAAGTACAACCTAATTTGGTCAGGCACAATTACTCAGTCCTTAGAGAGATGGCACAGATGTAACATAATTTAAAGACTTGCAGCTGTATAGAACCTTTAAAAATCGCTGACCACATCAAATAACATTGCAGCTAGTTTCCTTCGAAGGATGGAGAAGAACTCCTGGTCTCTACCCACAGACTGGTAGACCCAATGTAATAAAAACATTAATCCCTTCAGAACCTATCTTATGCAACAGAATGCACAGTATAAAAAGATAATTCAAGCAAGTTCAATAGTAATGTTCAAAAGAGAATTGGATAATTCTGAATGTAAGTTTGCTCGCTGAGCTGGACGGTTTGTTTTCAGATATTTCATCACCATACCAGGTAACATAATCAATGGGCATCCGGTGAAGCTCTGGTGGTATGGCCTGATTTTTATTGATATGTTTAGGTTTCCTTAGGTTGGTGATGTCATTTCCTGTGGTGATGTCAGTTCCTGTTCTTTCTCTCAGGGGTGGTAAATGGGATCCAAGTCAAGATCCTAGAAACATGGCATTTCAACCAGAACTCGATCAACAAATGGATTGACTTGGATCCCATTTATCACCCCCTGAGAAAAAGAGGAAATGGCATCACCGCCGGAAATGACATCATCAACCCAAGGAAACTTAAACATGTAAATTAAAAAGTGGGCCATACTATCAGTGCTTCACCAGAGGCTCACTAATGATGTTATCTAGTATGGCGACGAAATGTCTGAAAACAAACCTTCCAGCTCAGTGAGCAAACTTACATCCAGAACCTCAACTTGAGCTACAAATTTTCTCAAACTTCACTAGAATTGAATAATTCTTCTAAAGGAAAACCTTGCCAAGCTAGGAAAAGAAATGGCAAATGGGACTAATAAATTAGCTTCAATAAAGAGTTGTGAGATTTTATGATTCTAAATATTGTTTTGAATACCTTACATTATTTGCAATGGCATAGATTGTCGCATTTGAAATCATAATCATAGTATTTATTATTCCTGTCTGCTCAAATTTGATTCCTGAACATTCTGAAGAAAGGTTTAAAGTCCTGAAGAAGGGCTTATGCCCGAAACGTCGATTCTCCTGTTCCTTGGATGCTGCCTGACCTGCTGCGCTTTTCCAGCAACACATTTTCAGCTCTGATCTCCAGCATCTGCAGCCCTCACTTTCTCCTTTAAAGTCATGTTACCTCAGATTGCATTCAGAACAGAGAACAGGACAAGAGCATAAAGATTTGATTTAACATTTTGCAGTCACGTCATTTCATGTAATCTAGTTCAAGGAAGATTGGGTTCTGTGATTCATAGACCTTCTGTCTTTCTCATACGGCAAAGGTGTGTGGTAGCAGCAGCCACAAATGGGAGGGTGAAGGAGAACATAAATTCTAACATTAATATGATAGATAGCTCCGAGTGATTTACTGCACTATAAATCAATCATGTGTGCTGGCCAGTTGCTGGAACTCCCTTAAAGAAAATCGTCTGAGTTGCAGCAATAGAACTGATTCCTCATATAAGCTGTCAGGCTGCAGCTTCATCAAAATAAAGTCTAGCATCTGACGCAAAGTTCTGCAAAAGAAACAGCAAATTATTCATCACGATCCATACCTTTTCATCATGTTTGCTTATTAATCAAATAATTGAATGTCAGCTCAAACAATCCATTTCAAATGCCAACCATACTTTCACATAAAAGTTGCAAGATTTTGAAATAGTTACTTCTGTAATACCTTTTCCCAGAGAAACTGATGGATTCCATTTATTAGGTGGCCACACAGCTTAATAGAAGATTTGATCGACATGCTCAAAATTATGAAGGGTTTTGGAACAGCCTAGAAGGACAATTAAGTAATTGACAAAATAACCAGAAGGAGAAGGGAGGAGAACTTTCCTCCTACTGTAATTTTTAATGATCAGTAGCGCATTTCCTGAAAGCGACCTGGGAGAAGATTCGTTAATAGCTTTCAAGTAGGAATTGGATAAATGCTCGAAAGAGAAAAGAAATACCGTTTTTTAGATTAGATTTCTTAAGTGTGTAAACAGGCCCTTCGGCCCAACAAGTCCACACCGACCCTCCGAAGAGCAACCCACCCAGACCCAATCCCGTACATTTACCCCTTCACCTAACACTACAGGCAATTTAACATGGCCAATTCACCTTACCTGCACATTTTTGGACTGTGGGAGGAAACCAGAGCACCCGGAGGAAACCCATGCAGACACGGGGAGAATGTGCAAACTCCACACAGACAGTTGCCTGAGGTGGGAATTGAACCCAGGTCTCTGGCGCTATGAGCCAGCAGTGCTAACCACTGTGCCACCGTGCGGGTTTTATAGGTAAAGAGGTTGAACAAGCACAAAGGACTGAATGGCTCCTTTTATTGATCTAAAGTGCTGTGATTCTATAAAAATTGTGTACATTATGATCCTTAGAAACATGGAAAATATGAGTAGGACCTGGCCAATCAGCCCACCAAGACTATAGCATCATTCAATATGGCCACAGCTGACCCTCCATCTCAATGCCTTCTCTCTCCTTGATGCCTTTAGTGGCTATTCTATTTCATTGCCATGTAAGTACACCCCATTCTGAGAGGCGTATTTATTTTAAACAGATGGTAGTGGGAGCCTGGAACCTTCAGCCTGAAAGAGTGGTTGAGTCAGAAATTTTCATAACATTTAAGTAGTGTTTAGGTATTCAGTTGCATTGCCACAGCCTCCAGGGCTGAGAGCCGAAAAATTGGATTACTGCGGTCAGATCTTTGTCGACTGGCGCAGATACAATGGGCCACATTGGTCTGCTTCTGGGCTGCAAATATCTCCGAGTTAATTCTTTTCTAAAAATCTGGACTAAAATCTGCACTCACTGCACCTTTCTGGCAGTGCATTCCAGATCGTAAAACCTCACCGTTAAGGAAGCTATTTTCTCATGTCACTTCAAGTTCTTATGGCAATTATCAAAAATCTATATCCTCTGGTTACTTGCTCTCCTGTAGTTGGAAATAGTTCATCCTTATTTACTTAAACAGAACCCTACGTGATTTTAAACACCTCTCTTAAATCTTTGTTCAACCTTCTTTCTTCTAAGTTTTCTCTTGTATTTTCATTGAACTGAAGATTTACATCCTTGTAACAGCTTAATTGCGTACACTGAGAGGATGAAGACAGGATACTGAGAGAACTTTTACCCTGACTAGATAAAATCGACTAGGCTGACTATAGGAGCTGACCCATCCAATATGAAAAACAATCATCCACCTTCCTCTCAAATTTTTGAACTTTCACTAATTTTTTCCAGTTTTAATGCAATTGACTGTTCTGTGATATTTTGTTAACAACGTACAACATTAACTCATCACTTTCATCGAGCATCTGTGATGTTTCATGAAAGAACACAATCAAATTAACTGAGCAACATTTATCCTTAATAAATCAATCCAGCTTTCATTTCTTCGCCCAGATATTTCCATTATCAAGTCTATAAAGTCTTCTCACCATCAACGTCAGATGGGCTGAATGACCTGATTTCGTTATCTCTTTATTTTTCTCCTTATTTCCATTCGACTTGGATGCAGACTACTTTTTATAAGTCTGAAAATTTTCCTGGACATCGATCAAGCTACAATTCTTCTGATTGGAAAGTAAATGTCTTGATTCTGCAGATAATTGTCAAATTAAATTTGTACTGTTCCCCATTCAACACAAAAATAATTTTCAGGCCTTAAAGACATTTGTTCCAACAGAAATCCTGAGTGAATGAAAACTTATTTATGCAGTGTGAAGTAAAGATGTATTTATTTTCTGAAAGCATTGTTTTTCAGATTATCTCGCATTTGCTCAGAAAGAGTAGCTTGACTACCTACTGAGCAGAAAATGGTATCCACTTCAGGCGAAGCGCTGGGTCAATCAGTGGTAGAATGACTATCGGGCATAAAAGCTAAACCTTTTTCTGGTTTGCAAACCCAACATGGGTCATGTCAGATCCAAGACAGTCACAAAATCTGCTACAGTGTTATACTACATCTGCATTGGCAATGATTTCTACATTAACATGAGGGCCTGACTGAGGTAATACCAAACAGCTCAAGAAACAGGCAGAGACTGATTGTCAAGCTTGGTGCAGCCAGTATATCCATAACCAAGAGAATCACCAACAAAAACAGAAGATCATGGTCCAGAATTATTCTTACCAATTTCTTTTTTATATGTAAAACAACAAATCCATGCCGACCATAATCCCAAACTAAACTAGTCCCGCCTGCCTGCATTTGGTCCACATCCCTCCAAACCTTACTTATTCATGTGCTTATCCAGATGTCTTTTAAACATTATAACTGCACCCACATCCACTACCTCCTCTGGTGGTTCATCCACACACGCACCACTCTCTGGGTGAAAAAGATTGTCCCTCACGTCTTTTTTAAATCTTTCTCCTCTCACCTTAAAACTATGCCCCCCAAATCTTGAAATGCCCCCACCCTAGGGAAAAGACACCCTCTATTCACCTCATTTATGCATCGCATTATATTAGGATATATTGACGTACTGCTAATGATTCTCATGTCCTCTTCCATATTCTCCCCACACCTCATGGACACTTGCATTAGAACATACTGATACAGCCATATTCTTATGTAGTTAAAAATCACACAACACCAGGTTATAATCCAACAGGTTTATTTGGAAACACTAGCTTTCTGAGCACTGCTCCTTCATCAGGTAGTTAACCAACTGACGAAGGAGCAGTGCTCAGAAAGCTAGTGTTTTCAAATAAACCTGTTGGACTACAACCTGGTGTTTTATGATTTTTAGCTTTGTATACCCCAGTCCAACACCAGCACCTCCAAATCATATTCTTATATGCTATTGTCAACTGGAGCTCAAAACATCCTTGAAATTGCTAAGAATTGTAAAGGAAGCTGAGTTGAGAAGACATTTGTTATTTTGCCTTTTGCAGAACCATAAAATATACTGAACACTGGGCGGGACAACTAACAGGCACAAATGTCTTACATTTCATGTTGAAAACAAGTTTACACAGTAAGCCCGAGGGGCTAGAAAACGCATAAAGAAACTTCGACAATACTGCCAGAAAAAGCAGATGCAGTTGCCACAATAAAGTTTATGTATTTGTTTACGTTGGGTTCATTATTGAAAGTCTGAATTACAGCAGGAAAGGCCTTGGTTTATATACTCAGTCATTGAGAATATACGTTGAAACTATGCCTTGTGTATATTTAGGCAAAAAGGCAAAACCACAGACTGTAAACTTGGCAGATGGGCTCAAGATTTCTTCTTTGCCAATAATACCATGAAAAACCAGTGGGGGAAGCTATGACTTTGGGCAATACTATAAATCAATTTCAGATTGGAAAACTAAAGAGCTGTGTGTCAAGGTTGAATTTTATTTTGATTGATGCAAATGAGTAATCAGGAGAGATCTAGAATGGGCAGCTGAGTCACTATCAGCAGTTTCACAACTGCACTCTAAATTAAAATAACCACCAGCCAGTTACCGAGAAATCATTTCAGTTGCCTTTGATGAGAGCCCTTTGATGAGAACTGACTTTAAGAACATAAAATATATTTTATAACAGGAGTCAGCCCTTTGGTCTTTTGAGCCTGGTATGTTACAGCGCAAAGAGAGGCAGAATTAGAAAACAATAGAGAGAAAACCATTGGGGAGAATATGGAAGAGGACATGAGAATCATTAGCAGTACGTCAATATATCCTAAAACAAAAGCAAACTCGCTGTTCATGTGACTCACAACAATTAAAGTATGTAACAAAAACAGAATTTGCAGGAAAATCTCAATAAGTCTGTCAGCATCTGTGGAGAGAAATCACAGCTAACATCTCAGGTCCATTGATCATTCCACAGAACCTTCACTGGACCCGAAACATTAACTCTGATTTCACTCCACACCTGCTGCCAGATCTGCTGAGATTTTCCTGCAAATTCTGTTTTTGTTTCTGATTTCCAGCATCCACAGTTCTTTCAATTTTTAGTTAAAGCAATTGATGACAATTTGTAAACAAGTCGGCAAGGTCAAAATCTAGATGGTCCAATGAGCATGGATGCATTACATTCTTGAGACTTTACATGTACACCCAGATTAGGATTGTAATTAGAATTTATTGTATGGGTAGAGGAGAAGCATTCGTGTAGATTGCCAAACGGTTTGTTTCATGCCCTTACCTACTTTGATGTATTGGTGATAAAAGGAAAAATACAAGTTTGTATTTTTGTCACACTTTAATGACTTCAACACTTCAGAAAATCCATTACCATCAATTGCCTAATAGGATGTACAAAACCTGGCAGCCAATTTGCTCACAACAAGGTCTCATTAAAACCAATGAAACAACACATTTTTTTCTTAATGATAGTGGACAAATAAATATTGGCCAGAGCAGAATTCCACTACTTTTCTGAAAAATAGTATTCTGGGATCTTTTATACTCTCCTATGAGGGTGGATAGGGCCACAACTTTCTTACTCAAGAGGTGAAAGTACTAACATTTCAACTAAGGCTGGAAAGCAAACATCTTTGAGAGTTGGCTTTAGTCGGATGCAAACAACATTGGACATTTTAAATAATTGCAGCACAATTTGTTTGGACATTTCCTTGTACTTTGTGATACAAGTCATAACTGCAATTAGATCCTCCACTACAGCTCCACCACATGTCATATGCTTTCTTCTTAACTCTGACGTTTTTGTTTGCAAATTTCAACAGGGCAATGGTCTCCAGCTGTGGGCAAGCTAGCCAGCAGGCATGGTGTATTGTATTTCATATGGTGAACGTGTGCAGAAAGCCTGTGGGGAAGAAAAGTTAAGTTGACACAATGCACATCTGATTCATGAGTTTCATGAAGAAAATAAATGGATCCATAAAGTGTACATGGAATCTACAGCATAGAACCATCATTTTGTTCATCTGGTGTTTTAATTCTATATCAGTCAGTGCCCAATGTTATGATCTGTCCCTGTGTATTCCTCTTTTTTTCATAGATACATTAAGTCGCACAGTGGTAGCAAGTTCCACATCACATGACTCTTTGTGTCAATTTCTCCCAAATTCCTCACTTTGTTTATTAATACCTTTTTTTAAAATATATGCTCCTTATTTTTGCCTCACATGCAGAGGTGATCTCTCCGCATTCACCCATTTAAAAACTTCTATGATCTTCAAAGCCCCTTTCAGATCTCCTCTTCGACTTCTCTTCTCTAACGTTCATATTGAATGAATGGGTTCTTGGAAATGAATATCTATAATTAATTGTTAAGAGACAGCAGCTCAGTCACTGCCCACCTCACAGACTTGTGTCCTCATTGGATCTAACCAGTTCACCAACTGAAACATTTTCCAATGTTCAAACACATATTCGAAACAATGGAAAACAATGACAGTGAAGTAAGGGAACATTTCAGAAAGCAATCCTATTGCCACCTTCATCAGGCTGGACTCTTACAACAAAATACTATGAGAGTAGCGCACTAACAGCAACAGGCAGGATTGGCTACATAACAACCAAATTTACAGCAAAACTACAGAATACTTAGAAAGTTAAAGGGTCAGTGAACAGACAGGAAGATCCTTAGTCGCAGAATTCTGTGTTCCTTTAATAAACGCAGTCTTGATCCTGAAGATACAATCAACTATGTTATGGTTTTTACAAAGTAAATAATTTAAAAAACTATGTCTGCTTCAAACAGTTTGCTCATCACTGTAATCTTTTATTCTGTTTCCTCTTAATTGACAGTAGAATATTTGATTATGACCTGCAGAAAAAGCATCAAATGAATTAATGCCTGAGGGAATGGTTAGACTATTGACAAAATCTGAACAAATGTATCATTCCTAAAAGAAATGCTTCCTTGATGTGACATTAATAAAAAAAAGATTTGAAATATATTTAAGATATTGATACATCTGCTCACTCTGACTTACTCTTTCAAAATCCATTGGAATACTTCCCCATTTGTTTCAGAGACATTGTTATGTCAGAAGTTTCAAACTAAATGATGCATTCTCGAATCCATTTGTTACAGTATCCTACTGAATATCAATAATACTAATGAAATACTCATTCATATTGCACTTTTTATTCAATAATGGGATGTGAGTGTTAACTGCTGAGGCCAGTATTTAATGTCATTCTCAACTGTCCTTGTGAAGGTGGTGGTGAACTGACTTCTTAAAACACAGAAGTCTTTTTTTATTATTCATTCACGTGATGTGGGCAGCTCTGGTTAGGCCAGGATTTATTGTCCATCCCTAATTGATCATAGAGCAGTTAAGAACCAACCACACATTGCTGTGGGTCTGGATTCACTTGTAGGCCAGACCAGGTAAGGATGGCAGATTTCCTTTCTCGAAAGGGCAATAGTGAACCAGATGGATTTTTTCAAGAACCGACAATGGCTTCACGATCATCAATAGACTCTCAATTTTTTATTAATTCAAATTCCACGATCTGCTGTAGTGGGATTTGAATCCAGGTCCCTCAAATATGAACTGAGTTTCTGCATTAATACTGGGCCATTGCATCCTCTTGTAGTGTAGATACACTCACAATAGTGTTAGGTAGGAAGTTCCACGATTTTGACCCAGCAATTGTGAAAGAATGGAGATACTCCCAAGACAAGATAAAGCATGGCTTGTAAAGGGGCTTGCAGATTGTAGCCTTCCCAAATATCCCTTGCCAATGTCCTTCTAGTGGATAGAACTAACGGGTTTGAAAGGTGCTATCGAAGTAGTTTTGGTGAGCAGCAGCAAGTTACCAATTAAGGGCATTATTGCTTTATAAGTGCCTTCTTATGGATCAAACTGACATCACTAGTGCTCAGCTTCCTATCACACCAAACCGTCAACCAAGTGAGACATTAAGGAAACATGAGGTGGATCTCGTTGCTTTCTCTGAAGAACCTCTGCACTGGTGCAACATCTCACGTCACGTTCAGAAGGCAGAGTGGGAAAGTGCCACTGCCTTCTCCCTACCATGCTCGATGTTGGGCCAGATGGCTGGGATTGCTTTAACCTTGGTGGCAAACTCGGACCATGGTCCTCTGTTGTTCCTGGGGAAGAGGAAGTCCTGCCCATGTGCCATCTCATCCAGCTAAATCCTCAGATTCTTAATTTCAAAATGGGCACCAATAATCCTTTATCTGCCTTACCTCGGGCAAATGTAAGGAATCATGGAAGACAGCTTTGGAGTGACAGAGCTTGCCTGTGGACACAAAAAGCTTTAAAGGATGGCGTGGTGAGAAGGATGCCAGTTAACTCCGGGATATTCCAGCAGTAGCAAGCCATTCTGGTAACGGTGTGTGGTAAAATGGACCTGGACTTAGACATGAGGAATGCCATTGGGGCAGGCTAAGTGGGCTAGTCTGATAAGCAATGGTGGGAAATCTTGCTAGGTCTCACAGCAAAATCCCTCAAACATTTCAATGCAACTTTGTTTTCAACAAAAAAGAATGTAAGATTCAGCTCTTGGAGTCAATTGAAACACAGGAAATAGTGATTTGTATCACGAAACCTGTACTATTATCATGTCTCTGCAAAAAATTCATGCAGTCCTTACTGCAACATTATTGATAACACAGAAATGGTCAGCAATATCACGAGTGTACAGTTGTCAGATATTAATGTTTTTCGGTTAAAGTCACAGCTCTTTTCAAATCCAAATGATAACCTCTTCCTTGCAAACGATTGAAGTGAAAGCACAGCCCCCACAGAACTGGTCATGGTGACGGCCTTGAACAGCCATCCAAATTAACAAAAGGAATCCTGCTTTAACACGTGTCACAACTGAAATCATTTACTGCTTCTCTTGACAAATGGTTTCATTTCCCTTCAGGCAGTCACACAACCTAGTCAATGCTTCTTATCCTGCCTCCTTTTTGCTGTGCTGTCGGAACTCCCCCCAAACTTGAACAGTAAATGAGCCAAGTGTTCAGAGTTTCAAACAGCTACACTCAGCAACGGAATAGCAGGCTTATTAGCTGAATTCATGCTTGGCCTCAATTCCACAGCAGAGAAAGTTTTTCTTTGCAAATACTACAATGAAAGGACTGTATTTTGGTTGAAAAGTACAATTATTATTGCATTTGAATTCATAGTAAAACCCTAGATTACTGAGTAGTGGGATTTATTTGTGACATTTTAAGATCTAGGATAGTTTTATTTTATTCACTTGTGGGATGTGGGTATTGCTAGCTATTCCAAGATTTATCACCCTGACTTGCCTGGCCATTTCAGAGAGAGCTATGAGCCAAACACATTGCTGTGGATCTGGAGTCACATGTAGGCCAGACTGAATAAGAACAGCAGATTTTATTCCTGAAAAAGCATTAGTGAACAAGGTGGCTCGCTTGTCAACAATTGACAATGTTTACATGATTATCAACATAATATTGTCCTACTCTAGCAGGAGTGAACTATTCCCAGCAGTCAATGTTTCTTTTTTACAATTATGATATTTGATGTGTAACTTATATTTCCTGATTGCAAGGGGCATGGAAGCAGATAGGCATGGAATTTTGTAGATATAACAGTTGCATGGCTCAGTCTTGCCTTGATGAAGGACTTATGCCTGAAACGTCAACTCTCCTGCTCCTCGGATTGCTGCCTGCCCTGCTGTGCTTTTCCAGCACCACACTTTTTGACTCCAACTCTCCAGCATCAGCAGTCCTCACTTTCTCCTCCTTAATCTTGGCTTAGCCAATTTGCTGGTTGCTGGATGAGTATTGGAAAGGTAGCTTGCCCGTTGGTAGCAGTTTATACTAGTTAAAGGTTTAAGGGCAGAGGCCTGCAGACAGGATCCATCAAGCAACTTTGCAATTCTAGCAGCTTGGCCGTATCAAAATCACATTTTGAGTTCCACTAGCTCAACAACTCTAAGATTTTGACCACCATCTTTCATTGGATGGTAAGCAAGTGCTCTTTCTTGTTATGACACAGCAGTAAACCCCTCTGCTAATCAAACCAAACACGCAGAAAAGTTCATCTCGCTTAATCTGTTAGAGCATAAGTGACAGAGAACTCTCCAAATTCCACTTTTTAAAGAAAAAAATAACAATTTTATTCTTTAACTCTAAAAGTGAACATTAAACAACAACTATTTACAACTCTAAACTTCTTTTCCCTTAAACGCTTGTTATCTACCTTCTAGTCTACAACAATATACTGATCTAATAAAACTACATCAACCTAATTTTCAAAAACCAGACAGCAGCTATCATCGTCCGTGTCAGTCTTCTTCTGCTGCAGATCTCCCTGCATCGTCTTTGGTCTTTTGCTGCAAAGGTGTTTCATATGAAAAAGGAACCGTTGATAGAGAGTGATTTGGATGGCAGTCTCTCTCTCTCCAGATGGCAGGTTGTAGCTCTCTCTCTAGCTAACTCTCAAAATGCTGGCTTGTTTATACTCTAAACATCAGATCATCTCATTGGTTCAATGTTGTCAAAACAGTAAAATTCAAAATAGATTGGGTTTTATCATCCTGAGGCATAATTTAAACTGATTGGTTAAATTCAAATGGTGGTAAAAACAACTGAGATATCTAGTTTATAGCCAAATGTTACATATTTTTAACTTTCCAGTATACCCTGAGACTGCTAGTCAGTCACATGACAGTTGCCTGCAAATGTTCACTGCCAAAACAGCCTTCACTCTCTCTCTTTCAGGTACAGTACAAATCTTCAACTTCATACCATTGTATTAGTTAATCACTCACAGAATGTAGGCTTTGCTGGTTGGGCCAACATTTTATTCCCATGACCAGGTCTTTGACCTTAGACCTTGAACGATGGGAGTGAGCTGCTTTCTTCAACTGCTGTAGTCCATTTGGTGCAGGTATAAACACAATACTGTCAGGGAGGGAGATCCACAATTTTGATCCCACAACATTGAATGAATGGTGTTATGTATCCAAGTCAGGAAGGTGATGTGTGCTGATGAATTTCAGGGTGACTTGATGAATTTCAGCAGTGCATCTTGAAAAAGGTGCACATTTTGGCTACTGAGCATCATAGGTGTTTGTGAATGTTTGATGCAAATCAAATAGACTGCTTTGTCCTGGAAGTGTAAAGCTTTTCTGAGTGTTGTTGAAGCTGCATCTATTCAGACAATTGGGGAGTATTCCTCAGATTCCTCACTTGTGACTTGGAAATGATGGACAGGCTTTGGGGAAATCAGGAGGTCGGTCATTACTGTAGAATTTCTAGTCTGTGACCTGCTCTTGTAACCACTGCATTTATAAATGGAGTTCAGTTCAGTTCCATTTCAATGGTAACTCCCAGGCTGTTGACAGTGGGGAATTCAGCAATAATTATGTCATTGAACATCAAGCATAGTGGCTTATCTCATGGAGGTGACCACTGGTTGGCATTTGTGTGGCAGAATGTTACTTGTCACTTGCCAGCCCAAATCTGGATAGTATCCAGGTCTTGCTGAATTTGGGTATGGCATGTTTCAGTATCTGAGGAGTTGCAAACAAATCTAATTGTGAATCATCAGCGAACATCCCCACTTCTGACCTTATGATGAAGGGGAGGTCAGTGATAAAAAAGCTGATGAGGATTGCACATAAGCCTGAAGAACTCCTGCACAGAGCAAAATCCACAACCATTTTCCTGGCCACTCCAAGCCTAATTCACATTGACTCTAGATTTGCTGAAAGACCTTGAAGCTATACTCAATCAAATTCAGCCTTAATATCAAGGGCGGTTATGTCTCACCTCCCCTCTGGGGTTCAGCTTTTTGGTCCATGTTTAAACCAAGGTTGAAATAAAATCAGGGACGGAGTGGCCCTGACTGAGTCAAACCATGTGTCAATGAGCAGGTTATTGCTAAGCATGTGCTGTTTCAGATGACACTTTCCACCACATTACTGTTGATGATGAGCAGATTGATGATCCAAGATAGATTTGTGCTCATTTAGATCTGGGCTGGGCAATTTTACACATTAATCTACAGCTACCTGTGCTGAAGTTGCACTGGAACAGCTTGGCTAGAAGGCTGGTCTGTTCTGGCAGAATCTTACAGAACTATTGCCAGATGTTGTCAAGGTCCATGTGCCTCCAGTCTGTTTCTTGATATGACATGGATTGAATCAAATGAGCTGAAGATTGCGAAGATCTGTGATTGCTGGGGATCTCTGGAGAAGGCCAAGATGGATCAGACCATTAATTGACTAATTTGGGGAATTTCACAGTTGAGTGACTGTGTCACACAGAGTGTGGACTTTTGACCCTTACTTGAACCTGGTGACAGTGTCTGTCCTACAGGAGGGAAACTCTTAGCCTCGAATTCATTTTTTACAACACAAACCATCTCTTCCCTTCCCCAATACGGTTTCATTTGGTGTGGTGGGAAATTATTGATAGCTGCAAATGGATCCATTATATATGATACACAGATGAAAAAAAACGATCGAACTGAGTCAGAAATCACCTCTTGACACAAACAAATTGCACATCAATTTCCATATCTGTCTACTTCTCATAACCTGAGATTTCCCTGTTGGAAACAGAGACCGGTCTGATCAATCAAAGCACTGGCTTATTAGTTTTATGTGCTCATACACAAATCTAAGGCTGAAGTTTGGATTTTCCTTCAGTGTTTAAAATTATGTCACGCATTTAGAAACCTTTAGCTTTGTGCCTTCTTAACCTGGTCACAACCCAATAAACAACACTCTCATTTAAGAAACTTTTGTAAAATCTATAACCCCAACTCAGGCTGGGAAGGTTTTTGAAAGGGATTTAATTCAGCAAAATCCAAGATTGTGCTGTCACGGGAATTAACTCTGTACCTCTGTTTCCATCTCTGTTTACAGCATAACCATGGGATGATGTGGGGAAATAGTGTTTAAGCTCAAGGATGACTTTCTGCAAATCAAAGTTTAATCAATCATTCAAACATGCCAAGCAAGCAGAAAACAGAATGAGACAAATGTCAGGGAGCTTTAAGCTGCTTAAGGAGGATTTTGCACATTCAAACGTCCATATTTGAGTGAAGCTGCAAGTCTCAGTTAACAAGCTATTGTGCTTTACAATATATGTGTATATAACCCAAAATATTTGAGTTATCTTTGAGGAATTAATCTGCAATTTCTTTTTGCCAAAATTCGTCAAATTCCAAAGTACTTCAACATGCTGAAGCAAACTAAACCTGTGCAGCTACAGGTGGGCTAAAACTAACAGGGAAGATTAAGTAATCTAATTCATTTTGATTGCCAACTTTGAGACATCTCAATCCCAAGTACCATGATTACTGAAGTTTAAACAACTTGTTTGATTGTCTGCTTGTTAAGAGTAACTGAACACTATCAGTTTTAAATCTCAACGTTATCATTGCTTTTGATGTCATCTTTGATTGTCATAAGTCTAAAGGATATTCAACTTGAAAACTGAAGGGAGCCTGTTATAAATCAATCTTGCTTTGCACTAAAGAAGACAGAATTATCCAAATATTTTAAAGAGGTGATGTTAGTAATGCACCAGATTGTTCTGCAGAAATCATTATTGGACTAGCAATGATTTCTGATGAAGGGCTTATGCCCGAAACATCAATTCTCCTGATCCTCGGTTACTGCCTGACCTGCTGTGCTTTCCCAGCACCTCACTCTCGACTCTGATATGCAGCATCTGCAGTCCTCACGTTCTACTAGCAATGTTAACTCTGTTTCTGTCTTTATGAAGATTGCAAGACCTGCTGAGTTTATGCAGCTCTTTCTGTTTTTATGACACAAATTTGTGTTGCAAAGCAATTATTAGGTCATTTGAATACACTGTAATGATTGCTGCTGGACATTATTTCCCAGTTCTGTATCTTTGTCTGCACTGGTCATTTATGTGGACAGAGGTTGGTTAGTGCTTTTATAATACTGGATTGCAAGGAGAATGCACTCCATGCATTATCATGTGTCAAGAGAATGAACTACTCCCCTCAGGGATAAGACTTTCAACTTTCAAGAATGGATTTTGTTATTGAAAACTAGTTAGAGTATTTTGCCATTTTTTTTTCTAGAAGTTATTATCTTGCTGCTTGGATACTTTTCCAGGGATGCAATGATTCCTTCAGTACCTCAAGCCATTTATCATGGTGGAAGCTTACACAATGGGTATTGACCATTCTGTAATAACCGAGGCAATTTTTCTTCCTCACCTCATGCAGCCCTTTCTGCACAAACACAGTCCAATAGTGTTCAGCAAAAATCATTGAAAAGCTCAGTCACATCTCATTGCTGTCCCTGATTGACAAAAACAATGAACTCCTCTCATCAGAGGCAGAGGCAGGGAAGGATAATTGTTTACTCTTTTGAGTGAGCCTATAATGAAGAGGTACTATCTTTAAAACAGAGGTCACACTTTTAGGAGAGAGATGAGGAGAATTTATTTTTGCTTTCAGAGGATTGTACAAATTTGGGACTCTCTCCTTCAGAAGATACTGGAAGTCGAGGGCTGGTCAGTAAATATTTTTTAATACAGAAGTATTTAAATTTTTGGTAGGCAGGGGAATCAAACCATGTCAGAGCAGATGGGAATCCAGAGTTTAAAACACATGAAAATCATCTATGATCTTACTGAATGGTGGAACAGATTCAAAGGGCTGAATGGCCTTTTTTGGCCCCAATTTTTTTTTATTTCTATGTTCCGATCCACAATCTTCCAATCTGTATGGTTTGTGCTATACTCAAGTACTCTTCACCCACTATTTTCTCACAAATCTCTGTACCTAGTTCAATGAGAATGTATTTGAACAGCACAAAACATCTGTGTACATGATAAAGTGCAAGCATGCAGCTAAGAGAGGGATTGCTGAAGTAGGACTTCTTTTCCCTGTTTTGGCAATTACCATAGGTTTTTCGATCATTTGCTGACATTGTACTTACAAAAGCATATGAAGGATAAGAAGAATTTGCTCAGTCAGCTGTAAGAGAGGCTGAATAATCTAAATCCATTCTTACTGAAAATAAAGTTGAGAAAGGGTAAAGTATAGGTTTTAACTGTGAAAACTGGACTTATTTGAGTTGAATATGTAAAGGGAATTCATGCAACCAGCAAACAGGTAAAGTAGAGAACTAACTGAAATAATTCCTGGCTGAGCAGTGCTGAAGAGGGAACTGCTTACTTAGCTTATCATGGCAAATATTAACTTAGCTGAAGCACTCCACGGGAGATCAGATCCATACTCGAATAGAAAGGTTATAACTTAAAAGGTTATAGCTTACATGACAGGAGAACATGTAGAATGGCCAATTGTATACGCTGATGGCCTTTTCTGTAAAAGGAACACATTACTCCAGGATGTTACCATCAAACTTCAAGGAGCAATTAGTTCCTGTTGCACAAAAAGTCATCAGCGCATCCAACAGACCTTGATTGCAATATATGAACAACAATTAATCTATTGATATTTGCCAGCATTAAGTGCAGTTGTAAATTGTGTACTGATCCCACATGCACAGTTAAACACAGAAATCAAAAAGTTGTTCGGAGTTGTCCTGCTCCATCAAAAGCTTTACTCAAATGGTAATTAGTCAAATGACAAACATTGAATGACATGCAACGGGGGGTACTTGAGTGAGAGATGCTTACTAAATATGTCAGGAAAAGTAAGGTTTGACCATTTAATTATAACAGAATTTTTAGTACTGTACTGAACCTTACTAGACATTGGTTAAGCCATTTTTGGAATACTTCGTGCAACTCTGGTTTCTCTCTGAATGTTGTGAAACTTGAAAAGGTTCAGAAAAGACTTAGAAGAATGTTGCCAGGGTTGGAAGGTCCAAGCTACAAGGAAAGGCTGAATAGGCTGGGGCTGTTTTCCCTGGGAAATCAGAGACTGAGGGGTGACCTTATAGAGATTTATAAAATCATGAGGGACATGGATAGGGTAAATAGACAAGGTCTTTTCCCTGGGGTGGGGGAGTCCAGAACTAGAGGGCATAGGAATAAAGTGAGAGGCGAAAGATATAAAAGGGACCTAAGGGGCAACTTTTTCATGCAGAGGTGCGTGTATGGAATGAGCTGTCAGAGGTAGTGGTGGAGGTACAATTACAACATTTAAAAGGCATTTGGATGGGTATTTGAATAGGAAAGATTTAGAGGGATATGGGCCAAGTGATGGCAAATGGGACTCGATTAATTTAGGATATCTGATTGACATGGACGAGTCAGACCGAAGGGTCTGTTTCTGTGCTGTACATCTCTGTGACTCTATGCCTTTAACTCATATTGAAATAATTATTCTAACTTAGGTATACTACATCCAGACTCTGTGGCTTGGATTTTCCTAAGAAATGACTTCAATACAGGAATACAGTCAGGAAGACCATGTTTATTGTATGTGATTTGGTTTCTAGTTTAACAGCTCCTATATCTTTTGTCACATTCCCTCCCAAAGCTTGTCAGACCTGTGTGGAAGGGACAGACTGTTAGGCTGGTCCTGATCCAGGTGAGGGTAGGGACAATTGCTGTACTGTGATCAGTTCTGGGAAACCCAAGGAAATACAAAAGCAAAAATAGAGTAAATCTAAACACGAATGCAGGCAATCTCCTCATAATATTCAAAAACCAACAAGCTCTCCACACGTTAATTAGTCATCTGTGCCTTCTCTACCTGATTTAAAGCCAAAAATAGGCAGGTTCAGTTACTGGTTCAAACATTTGACATTTTAACCTCAGACATGACCACACAACATCTGTTTTTGGGAATTAAGACCCAGTCCTGCTGTTTCAGAAAGGATCCTTCACTTCAGTTTATGAGACATACAGTGGCTTAGTTTGCACACTGGAAATCAAGCCCCCTGGAGTCATCACATAAGTTAAAGATTTTCTTTAAATATGCGGAATTCCCCAATTTAACTACCTTTTGGACTCAAACTGACAGATAGCATGTCTGCACTCAACAGAACTACTATTTATTACAATTAAACAGACTTTAGACACAGGTAAACATTTATGAACTCTATTAACAAAAACTCTAATTCCCTTTGAAACTCCCCATTAAACAGAAACATGGACAGATGGAAATAAAACATGGTGTTCTGGATGGAGGGAACACTAGGGAAGCAGTTCAGATGTCATCATTCACAGAATCTGTTGACATGATACTCATGATTCTTGTACTGGTCAGAACTCTGCTTTGCAGCTGCCATTCTCCAGAATGCTGTCACTGCTTTGCAAAAGGCACAGGGTGGTTGGTTCACTTCTAAAAAAGCTTTCTGACTTAGCAATTAGTAGACTGAAGGGAAAATAAAATGGCTATCTTAAAGTGGTTTACAGCAGAGAACAGAGAGAGTGCTCCTAAGCTAGATACAGTCCAAAAGCTCCCCCCTATGTTCTTCAAAGCCGAAGCTGTTCAGTTATCTAAGAACCAATCACAGGGCTGTTGCAGGCTGAAGGTACTAGTCAGTAGCCAATAGATCAATCAGCTTTTTGTGGTCAACCTAAACTCTATTGGTACACAATCCCTTGGTTCCATCTCAACTCCAAACAACATTACAATTTCTGGTTCACAAGCAGCTGTGTGAATGGTGCTTGCAAAGACCATCAGGTTAGAGAAAGTGAGGTCTGCAGATGCTGGAGATCAGAGTCGAAGAGTGCCGTGCTGGAAAAGCACAGTAGGTTAGGCAGCATCCGACGAGCAGGAGGAGTTGAACACTTTAACTGCCCCTCCCACTCTGCCAAGGACATGCAGGTCCTGGGCCTCCTCCATAGCCAAATCCTAACCACCCAACGCCTGGAGGAAGAACGCTTCATCTTCTGTCTTGGGACACTTCAACCACATGGGATCAATTTCACCAGTTTCCCCATTTCCTCTTGCCACACCTTATCCCAGTCCCAACCTTCCAACTTAGCACCACCCTACCTGTCCATCTTCCTTCCCACCTATCTGCTCCACCCTCCTCTCCGGCCTATGACTTTCACCCTCACCTTCATCTACCTATTGCATTCACAGCTATCTTACCTCCAGCCCCACCCTCCCTCCCATTTATCTCTCAGCCCCCTTGGCCCACAAGCCTAATTTCTGGTGAACGGCTTATGCCTGAAATGTGGATTCTTCTGATCCTCGGGAGCGACCATGAATGTCAGGTTACTTACTTTCAAGCATGCAGCAATCCTCCTGCCTTCACTGATTTTTCATTTTCTGATTTCATTCCACAATTACAAATACAGGAAAAGTAAAACATACCGTCATAACACTACCCAATTTACACAGGTTACAGAGTTAATGAGTACCAGCTTGAATTTTACCCAACATTGAACTGTAACATGAAAAAAAATCGCTGAATTTACTTGTTTCTAATCTGATGCTAAACTTTTACAGATGTAAAATCAAGAGGCACTGAAACCATGAGATCCTGTGCTGAATTCAATTCTCAAAAGAAAACTACATAGGCTGAATCCATCAGGAAGTCCTTAGTGCATTTAAGAAGTATCAAATGGGTAAACATTATTCACTTTGAATTTCACCAGAGTGAGGAAACTCAGCAGGGAATTCAGAGTACGATGAGCTAAGTCTACAAATCTGATCTGCATGTCACTTTGGTTCTTAATAGAAGCTGAGAAAAAGCAGTAGTCTTGGCGACCTGAGCTTCACTGAAGCGATGCACAATTTGAAAGGTCCCATCTCCATCACTGAGTGCTGGAAGAGATATGACAAGTCTGAATTCGAACGCCTAAAGCCTTACAATTCACTGATGTCAGTTGTTGTCTGGCTCAAAGAGTGTACAATCAGACTGGACAAACCAGTACTGGGTACGCAATCAAGTCGTATTGGTGATGGAAAAGTTATCAATTAGGAAATGTGCTTTTAAATTATCTATTAGTTGTACAGGTGAAACAAAGTGACATCAGACAACAGACAAAAGTAAACAGCAAATTACTGACACCATAAGAAGAGACAAAACTACTTAAAATATGAAATTCATAAATCAAGATAAGCCTCAAATAAATAAAAAGCAGGATGTCTTGCTTTATTGCCTTTCATCCTATCCCTACCTACACTTCTAAATCCAAATAAAATTCATCAATGAAAAGAGCAGCAGGAAATGAAAAATTAAAAGCAGTGAAAAACTAATTGTGAGCATTCAGCATTAATGGCGCAGTGATTATTCTGTATGCAGACAATTATTTTAACAGATAATTATGACTGAAGGATGATGAGCGTGAGGGTTTCTGCACCAAAGTTACTGTAATAATTGCCCAACAGGATCCCTGCCTAAGATGAGTCTTGTGATTGAGACTCAACACATTTCACTTGCTTGCCCTGTTGCACGCATCAATCAGCCCCAGGTCCATCAACTCAACCGAATGACTGCAAAGCTGGACAACTCCAGCAGTCAAATCCTAATTACTCAGTGTCCTGCCCTTGTTATGCGCTGCCAGTCCAACTTCTGTGCATTTTACTTCCAAGATGAAATAAAATGGATGCTCAGAAAGTATTGGTCCAAGACTCTCATGGTTATTTTAACTCGGGGCTTAAGTGTAGACAAATGCAAAATATTGCAGATGCCGAAACAAAAACAGAATTCTGCAAGTACACAGTACACCAGGGAGCATTACTGAAGTGAGCAGAACAGACTCAACATTTCATCGTGGTGGCCTTTTGATACAATTCAAAGTTCTGATAATATGGCATGAGGCTTGATCTTACTTTGGTTTTGACTAAGTGCGAATTGCATCAATTGTTTTTGGAGGGATTTTCACTGCAAAGCAAAGAGAGATTTCTCACTGCGTCTTAGCAAAACTACATCATTAACTACCAATTCTAGTCCTATGAAGGTCTCTCATTTGATTATATTCCATCTTACTACATGCTATTCCCAAAACAGCTCACCACTTAGCAGATACCTACCAAAAGACCAGCATCGCTACTGCCTACACCATATTTAAAAGCCCATTGTGTTCTTGGATTAACACTGGCATTTCAAAGCTGTCTTGCTAAGTGATGAACATACAGTAAGAAGATGGCGAAGAAGGAAAAGACGGTACCACTTTCTTTGGTAGAGGAGGTGGCACAGATAGGGTAGTCATCTTGCAGAGAAGGAGAGACCTCTTCCCTGAGGACAAGCAGAGGAAGCGACATTGGATTCTGATAGTTGGTTCGAGTCAGTGTGATCTCCACCATGCGGACGATCGACCTGGTCCAATCCATGCACTGTGTGCTTGGCTGTGAGAGTCCATGGTCTTGCAGCAGTTTTGCAATGCTAGTTGCAACACAGCTCCGTGCTTTTAAGCTGCTTGTAATAGTAATGGAGAGAATGGGGACGGTGAGGGATTGGTAAATGTCTGAGGGGTACATGCACAAGTGCCCGTGGAATGTGCGCTGAGATGACATCTGGTGGTGAGCAATATCAGGACAAGCTGAAATCGCCACATTGAGAATTCTTGCATCTAATGTGTTCTATGGGTTTTGTAAGATAGGAAGTTAAATATTACGGAGGTAAGTCATGCTGCTAATAAGACCTTTAACGAGCTATTTTCCCCTTTAATTAGCAACTCACTACTGCCTGGTGAGAAACTCCCCACTCTTCTCGGCAAAAACATAAAAGGTGCCGTGAGATACTCCCAATGTCGGGAGTGGCCTCAATAGACATCTTGTGAGATTCTGCCACAAATCCCACCATAGTCCACATTGTTCAGGCCCCTGTAAGATTCTGTCCACTCTAACCTGAAACATTAACTTTTCCTTTCAGTAGGGCGCTACCTTATCTACCTACTTTTCAGTATTTTCAGCTTCTCTAATTCACACAGATGTTTATTACAATGTGGAATTTTGGATTGTGCATTAGGATAAAGACAGAGATTGCAGCAACATTTGTAAAGGAATTGATGAAGTATTTGAAAAGCAAGAACATGATACGTGAGTGGAGCTCAGGAAATGAGATTCAACAAAACAAATCCATCTGAAGAGCTATAGGCATCACACGCTCCAATTTCTTTGATTTACTGGAATGCAAATCTGTTCTGACCCCAGAAAAAAGATGAAGTGCAACTTTAAACACTTTACAACCATTGATGTCAATGCAAGGTACATGGATCATTCTATCTTATCTCTGCACACTACAATGCATTTCTACTGTTTTGTGGAATATAAGACGCATACTAAAATCAGATCTTTCTAATGCACTGGTTCCTACAACCTGAAGACTAACCAGCGAAGATGAGCCAAGGTTGATGGCCTCTATTTTTGAACAGTTCAGATTCTATGTGCCAAATTGTCCTTTCATTATATGTGAATAAGGCTTTTTTTTGTCATTATAAGTTGCGCTGTTTCACATCCATGAGGTTTTTTTTATCCTCTCCATTCGACCCAGCGTCCCATGGTCATCAATCTCCCCTCTGAACTGGGAAGGTGCACGACTACACAACAATCTGAAACACACCGCACAGTGCACTGAACAGACCGCACAGAACAGTCACACACAGTCCCTTTAAGATTCACATGTCTACAAATGCCTTGGAAATTTAGTGGGACTACAGTGCAATAAACTGGAAAAAAAACAAAGAAAAATCCAAGCAGATGCGAATAGCCACTGTGTATAACATGGTCTGCTACATTTGAACAACTACTCCATTTTATAATTGGAACCAGGCATTGTTCAGCTTTCTTTCATTCAGGGCAACACAATGACAGCCGAAACAGTCTCTGAGCATGCACCAAATAAAAACTGCCCTTTCTCACAATATTTCACCTAACTCACCTTTTTTTGGATTCTCATATAATCATTTTTTTTTAAATTAATACCTACCTTTCCAAATTGTCTATTTCACCTTCAATTGCCTTTTGACTGTCCAGGGATCTATAATGTACTCACAATTATGTGACTGTTCCCTTGTGATTCCTTAGCTCAACCCAACAGGAATTCCAATTAAGGCACATTGATTTAAACCCAAGTGCTACAATGCCACAATTTTGTCTCTAGTTAATAGCATTGCCCCTTCCTTCTCCCTTTCCTCTGTTTCCCACAATTGTGCATATTTTAAATTAGCAGAGTATGTCAATTATCAGTTACAACATTTATGCAACTATTTCCAACTTCAATCAGTATTTATTTTTTCCCAAGAGATCCAGACTCAATTTTAGTTGAGGTCCATCTTACAGGTGAAATGTAAATCCAAACAATAAAGATTAAGAACTATATTGCCTCCCTGAACCTATGCCTTAATCCAGATGTTACTGAAATAGGGTACAAATTTGCATTTAAGGAACACCTTCCACATACTTAGAACAACTCAAAACTCGGAATGGCCATTGAGTTTGTTTTAAAGTCTGGATCTAATTAACAGGGCAATAGATGTGGGTACGGCAGAAAAAAAAAACATACTGGTTCGTTTGATTTCATGGTCAGAGTGGTGAATGAAATCAGAATTCTCTTCTCTACTTTAAAAATGCATTAAGCAAAACAGCTAGACACTACTTTCTTGGAACATGAAGCTTCTCACAATGAGCAACACCCTCACTAATGTACTGAGGTGTCATATTACATAAATCCTGAAGCCAAGGTGAAACCCATATTCTGATTCATAAGCAGACTGCTACCCTTGAACTATACAGTGAGAGGTATCTGAGCTAATAAAAATGCCTAATTAACCTACTGTCAATTGTATAAATTGTCAAAATGTAATGGTTCAACATTTCAGCCAATCCTCTTCATCGCACGAAACAATAACATTGGACATTGTATTTTGTCTCTCATCCTTCAAAATTAATCTGTAACCCTTGGTGTTTGTCTTTCGCTGACACTGTTCCATGACTTAGATCATCCTTAAAATGCTCGAACCAGCTCTGCCTAATATTCAACATGCTGAGAATCTCATGCTGGGGGCGGGAGGGGAGGTGATGACACACCAATAAAGCTGCTGTAGTAGTAATCCAGACAAATGCTTTAGCGCTCAGGTTCAAATCCCACCACGACAACTGGTGAAATGTGAAAAGACAAAGGAATATTATTGTAGGCCATTAAACCAGTAATCCGGTCACTTTGGTAAAGTTTCAAAGAAAAATCTCACATTCCTGACTGAAGGACCTCAAATGTCACTGAAGGAACATTTCACTGATGGGTTTGCTTGATTATCCTTCAACACCTATCCATTGCCCTCTGCCAGATTTCTATTCCTTGCACTTAAAATCCATAACAAGCCAAAAGCTTTCATAGAGAGAAATATCAATACGTCCTCTGGAACTGAAATGATGCTCAACACAATCACGAGACAACTTTCAGCTATTGAAATTTTAGTACATAGATAGGTGAAGTACTTGCTTTTACGACAGTGTTTTTCTACAATGTAAGACTTACGTTGACCAGGATACCATTTAATAAATTGGTCACATTTGATTTGAAAATCAAACATTTGCAACCAGAGAGAGACTTAGCTTGTGAATTGGTCAGAAATTGTAAATTCACTGAAGCTGCTCAAAATCAGTGAATTAAACTAATGGATATTAGCAACTGCAAGCAACGCCTTGGGATCAGAATCTAATTTGTTCAGTCACCCATCATGACTTTAGAAATATTTCCTTGCGGTAAAATTTTTATTTGTGCAAGTTTAATAATCCTTGATACAAAAAAAATTATTTGCTGCCCAAGGTACAATGAAGGACCTTCTCAAATGAGAAGTGTTTGTCTTCAAAGTGTAATGCACACTTTTCTCAACAATACAGCCATTGCAGTATTGTGAGATAGCCACACATGCAGAGCAACAACAATGTTTTGCCTAGATGGGCAAATCTGTTGGCATCAGGGAAGGGGTTATTTGGGCTCCTGGACCACCTGCTTTTTATCACCAGGCGTGCTACACCCTTCTCTTTTTTTCTCTCTTTACTTAATATTTTTTTCGAACATCAAGTTCATCTTACCTTCTTTTGGCAGCTTTGGGTGAGGAAGGAGGTTCCAAGAGGCTTCGGTGGCAGTCGAAGATGAGGTGGGTCTGGGCCCGGGTTTCCTTGAGGCTTCTGCAGTGTGTCTGCGGCGCCACATTTGGTCTGCACCAACCTGGGACTCCTTTCTGTTTTCATCGGCATCGATCCGGGTCTCCTTTTGATGGCTGCAGCCAGACTCTGGCTCCATGTGGCATTCCCTTCAGCATTGTGGTGGAAGCAGCCCAGGATCCCAATGGGAAGATTGGGTCCTTGAGCCTTGATCCATGAAATACACTCAGTGGACTTGGTCTTAAATTCTCTTTTATTTTCTTAGAATCTTTTCATATTATATTATTTCGGAAGTACTGCTATTCAGAACTTTTTAATTTCTCTATTTTTCAAATTTACTACCATGATCTTATACTTTTGAACATCTGTGATATTGGACTTTTTAATTTCTTTTATTTTTCTATATTTTTTTCCCCTCAGAATTTGTTATCAAGAGTCTGCCTTTACAGCTTTGTACCCAAGATGCCATTGTACCTGAGTTGGCACCATAAGTAGTGACTTCTAAACTTTTTACAGCACTCACGTAGTACGTGGCGATAAAGCTAATTCGATTCGATTCAACTTGAATTTTTAAGTCCCTTTAATATTGTAAAGCACTCTAATACACATCATGGAAACATTAGCAAATAAAAAAAGGATAGATACTTGAACAGATGATTAAAAGCTCCATTAATTAACTAGCTCTTAAGCAGCATCTAAAAAGGGAAGAGAGCAAGATTCAGAGGCTCTGAAAGAGAATGCAAAATCTTAAAGGCTACCTGAGTGGAGGCATTCCTTCCAATTATGGGGCAATGCATGCTGGGGGTGTGAAAGAGGGCAGAACTGGATCACGGAGGGGTATCAGGCTGGAGGAGGCATTAATATACATCAGTAAAAACTGAGAGAATGAAGACAGTGGAAGTTCGGATATCAGGAACGGTGTTTTAGTAGAGGTCAGAGATATGGAGGGTACAATGTGGCAGGTCAGCCTGCAAAACACTGCAGTAGTTTAGATGAAATCAAAATGGATTAAAGGCACAACTGCAAATAAGCTGAAACATGTGTGGAATTAGGTGATGTTACAGAGCAAGCAGTCAGAATGATGGAGAGATTATTGGATTGGAAGCTCAACTCAATAGGAAACCAGCAGTAACAGCAATTTGTATTGGAAGGCAAGGCTGCAAACCATCTGAGTGAAAAGCCACGGAACATGTCCAATGCTGCAAACAAAGGATGAAGAAACAAAAGATAAAAGAATCACAGTGAAAAAGAAAAGTAAATGAGACAAATGATGGAAATATTGACACAACACTCTGAGATAATTCCTTCCAAGGAAACAATACAAACTCAACAATTCAGGCCAGATAAATATACCAGTCACATGATAAATCTAAAATTGTAAGACACACACATTGACGGACTAATAATGCACTCATGTCAAAGAAATTAACAATTAATGTTTGCATTTAGATGGCAGAATAAATTATGTCTTTAGGGTCTTGACTGGAGAGCAGGAAAGAGACCAGTCCTGGTTCTGCCAGAGAAGATCTGCTGAACTCTAGTGTGACCAGATCATGTGGTTTACCATAGTCCAGAAACTGAACTGGACTCGCCAAGTGCAGGTCAGAGGCTTGGGTTTCACAGTGAATAATTCAATACATGACTTACCAATGCTCCCATTACACCATTTGTGACTCCGCAGATAGGAAGGCAGTCCATGCCCAATAGCAGAAAGATGTGGACAATATCCACATGTGGACGTTGTGGACAATATCCACAATGTGGACAAGTTACATTCTGCCATACAAATGCCAGTCAATAAACAACACCCAAACACCCGACTCCCACCTCCACCACACACAAACTCCTCCCTCCCACCATTAAGAATATAACTATCTCTCCATGGCATTCAATTATGTTATCATCACTGAATTCCCTCCCCCCCACACCAAAAGCCCCCCAGCCACCCACCCACCCATCAACATCTTGGGGTTACTATTGACCTGAAACTGAACTGGACAAGTCATATTAATTCTGTGTCTACGAAAGGAGGGAGGCTAGGAATCCTGGAGTGATTAGTTCTCCAAAGCCTTTTCACCAGCTACAAAGTACAAGTCAGCAGTGCGATGGAATACACCCCACTTGCCTCGATGAGTGTAGCTGCAAAAGCATTCAAAAGGTTTGACACCATCCAGAATAAAGCAGCCCACAAATGATTGGCACCACATCTACAAAATACTCACTCCCTTTAGCAACAATGTTCAGGAGCCGCAGTGTGTACAATCTACAAGAAGCACTGCAGAAATTCACCAAGGCAGCATTTTCCAAACCAATGACTGGTACTAGCTGGAAGGGCAAAAGGCAACAGAGACATTGATGTGTCATCACCTGCAAGTTCCCCTCCGGGCCACTCATCATTCAGACTTGGAAATACATCACTGTTCAGACAGTGTCACTGGTTCAAAATTCTGTGATTCCCTCCATTAACAGCATGGTAAGTATACTTAACCAAATGGATTGCTCACAACTACCTTTTAAAGGATAATTAGTGATGTGCAATAAATGCTGGCCCAGCCAGCAATGCCCGTATCCCATTCATCAAACTTTAAAAAATGCCAATCAGGATTTTTTTCTGAGGCCATCTGCAGGCCCTCATTTGGAAACAAGATGCCAAGGGCAGAAACTATACTCTGTCTAATGTGCCAGCAGCTATTGCCTTCAGCAAGGTTATGGAGCACCGCTTGTGGTGGGAGTTGGAATCAGTCCCTATGTCCAGTCTTGTTGATTAGGATCGTTCTCTCCGCTGCTAATATGATGGGCTGTCCACACAGGTTGACCTACTGGACATGTCACATGGTATCAAGTCCACTTGCAGCTAGGCTACATACAGTAGTTGGGCATGGGGAAAGAGAGTGCTGAAATCTTTATGTGATCCATTATTGTTAGCCTTGAGGGCAGAACCTGCGCCCACACCTCCTCCCTCACCTCTATCCAAGGCCCTAAAGGAGCCTTCCACATCCATCAAAGTTTTACTTGCACATCCACTAATATCATTTATTGTATCCGTTGCTCCCGATGCGGTCTCCTCTACATTGGGGAGACTGGGCCCCTCCTAGCAGAATGCTTTAGGGAACATCTCCGGGACACCTGCACCAATCAACTACACCGCCCCGTGGCCCAACATTTCAACTCCCCCTCCAACTCTGCCGAGGACATGGAGGTCCTGGGCCTCCTTCACCGCCGCTCCCTCACCACCAGATGCCTGGAGGAAGAATGCCTCATCTTCCGCCTCGGAACACTTCAACCCCAGGGCATCAATGTGGACTTCAACAGTTTCCTCATTTCCCCTTCCCCCACCTCACCCTAGTTCCAAACTTCCAACTCAGCACTGTCCCCATGACTTGTCCGGACTTGTCCTACCTGCCTATCTCCTTTTCCACCTGTCCACTCTACCCTCTCCTCCCTGACCTATCACCTTCATCCCTTCCCCCACTCACCCATTGTACTCTATGCTACTTTCTCCCCACCCCCACCCTCCTCTAGCTTATCTCTCCACGTTTCAGGCTCACTGCCTTTATTCCTGATGAAGGGCTTTTGCCCGAAGCGTCGATTTCGCTGCTCCTTAGATGCTGCCTGAACTGCTGTGCTCTTCCAGCACCACTAATCCAGGCTATGGGTATGCCTCTACCCACAGATTTAAGAGCACCTCTCTCTAAGTTCACTATCTCTAGAAGTAAAAGATACCACCAAAAGCTTCAAAACAGAAATGTCACTGGAGCTTATTCTAATGTTTATAGACACTGATTTTGCTCTTGTGACTTCCAATCTTCAATCTGCTGTGCATTTGCCCTGCGTAATCATTTTATGTATCTCTAATTCTCCAGCCAATATGTGATATCAATAAGGAGAGGTTCTCCAGATAATAAGACTGATTTTTCTTTCTTTCTTCTACACACTCCAGCTGCACTGCAACTCCATTTACTGGCATGCGTAATAGCAATATAAACGTATAAAGGGCGATATGCGTTCTCAGGAAAATGGAGAAGTAATGAATTTAGTATCTCGGGAGCTCTCTGCATGGATACCTAATCCTCTTTCAATTGATAATAAAAATTGCAAAGCTGCAGTATGCTATTCAACTTGTCCACATCAGCTGCTGCCTCAGCTGGCAAAAATGCTTCATACAAAATCTGCTCTCAACACATCATTCAGCTTCTCCTGCAATGACTAAAGTTCTGTGTTGACATATTAAATTCTGTAGATGACAAACACCCCTCAGTGAATAATGGCTTGTTTGTTCTCAAAATCTTTAACAGCAAGTGCATATTCCATAACAATGTATTTCATTGGGAAACAAAGGAAGAAATCACCAAAAAAGGATATTTGGAAACACTTAGAGACAGACACTCCGACAATACTGATGGAGCCTGTTATTTTTTATGATTTCTTTACCCCTCACTAAGGTCAGTGATATTTTATTGCTTTGTTGCTCAGGGACTCTGGCATGCTAGTGACACAGACAGTTCCCCAAGTGTCTCACAACAACTGCACTAATTTGCTGGGGGGTGGGAGGGGGGTCATATTTGCCAGCTGATAGTCTGTCCCTATTTGCAAGAACTGATGTCATTTTTTTCCTGATTGATACAAAAAGATAATCAAGCATGCACTTTAATTGGTACATTTTGGATTGACAAACAGAACTCCTAGTGTACAAAAAAAAGCACTCACTGTAGATTTTTATTATCCTTTATCGATTTTGAATACTGTACAAGAAAGAAATGAGCAAGCAAACTAAAGTGAATAAATTCAGACTGTCTGTCCTTGTGAAAGAATGGTTTTTGCAGGTCCCTCAGCTTAATCCACTTTCACATTCGATCTGGTCTGGATTTATCTTCTTGAAAATACAAGCTTCAAAAGGTTCCTTCAGTGTCATTGGGTCAAAATCTTGGAAATCCCTCCTTAACGGCATTGTGGATCTATCTACAGCACATGGGCTATAGTATTTGATTTTCTTAAGTGCCAATAGGAATGCGCAATAAATGTTGGCTCAGCTCATGATGATCATGTCTCAGTGAGATATTTAAGAGTTAAGTTGCTTTGCTGACCTGCAAGAAATTGAATGACCCGGGAGCAGGATGGGACATCTCTGTTCTACAGTAGAATGTAAGTTATTTTACATGGCCATTTCCTTGCCATTCAGAGCCATTTACATTGTCATCATCTCCTATTCAGAAATCAATAAGATTAGATTAGATTCCCTACAGTGTGGAAACAGGCCCAACCAGTCCACACCGACCCCCCGAAGAGTAACCCACCCGGACCCATTTCCCTCCGACTAATGTACCTAACTCTGTGGGCGATTTAGCATGGCCAATTCACCTGACCTGCACATCTTTGGATTGTGGGAGGAAACTGGAGCACCCGGAGGAAACCCATGCAGACATGGGGAGAATGTGCAAACTCCACACAGACAGTCGCCCAAGGCTGGAATCGAACTTGGTGCTGTGACGCAGCAGTGCTAACCACTGAGCCACCATGCCACTCCAGCTCTATAAGAACATTATAGTTTGAATTCAGACTACTCCTTGTAGTTAAAAAAAAACGATTTGCAACAGATTTGACCATTAAGGGATAATTTGCATTACATTGTGTCTGGAGATGAAGTGATCACTGCATTGTGACTTGAGTGGCATGTTACTGAGGGAGTGGTTGGGGGTTGTCCTGTGGACATTACTGACTGTGATGTAAAGATTTTGTACAAAGGAAAAACTGTCACTTTGTTCAGAGAAATCTTTTGACACGCTTCGCAAGCATGGCAAGAGTGTTAAGAGTTTCTCCAAAGTTTCTACGTATTTGCACAATAAAATGTGATTGTTGTTCACAGAAGTTGGCGTGGCACAGTTACATCAAGTTGCACCCTGTAAGAATCTCAGGAAAAAGAACTTAACACCATGAATGAATAAAAAGCAGGAATAAATTGCTTTCAATGAGAAAAAAAAACATTTTGTCTTAGCAAACGCTTGAAAATTATTGCGGAAAAATGTTAAAACTCCTACTCACCATTGAAGAGTATGAATATTGCTTCCAAGTGAAGCTTCCAAGTGATTCACTTGTAATTCTTTCAAATCAGTGTATGGCATTTCTGCTTAAATTGAGGATTAAAAGTGGCGTGGATCACTGCTTTAGGGAACATCTCCATTCAGTCCATGAACTGACCCTGTGCTTCCAGTCACTTGGTATTATCCTTCTCTAGCTGAAGGGCTCACACGGTATTCCGTGTTCTCAAACACCTGCACTGTTCCAATGAAATTCAAAATTAACTTGCCATAGTCCTACCAGACCATAGCTCTGCTCTCTGATTCGAGAGAGTGAGAGAGATGATCGGTAATGGTTTACTGGTGACAGTTTAACCTGAGAGTCATAGGGCTGTCCTTCATTGGTAGCCTCAGCCAGTGCAGGAGTTGAACCCATGCTGTTGGCATTGCTCAGCATTGCAAAACCACATTCAGCTAACAGAGCTAACCAACCTCTCTAACATGTGGTGGACCAGGACCTCATCTTTCAATGGGTCACTTTACAGTATTTTGGATTCAATATTAAGTTCAAAAGTTTTACACCATAACTTTTGCCTCCATTTAGTTGCCCTTTTCTCCACGTTTTTTTCATTCTCTTCCTTTTCAACTATCATTTGTTATGGACCAGACCAGACCTGCTCTAAATATATTAAGAAGGTAGTCCACACCCTAAACTTTTCTTATTTTAAAGGTAAATGTCAGATGCTATGTTCCAGATGCAATTCGATTTGTCAAACTACTCAACATTAGGCAAAACACAAATTTATTCAAATGCTATAGTTAAAATACAACCAAAGAAAGAATAACTTGTAATAACTTAACTCTATCAGAAAACTTAACAGAATAATACATGCAGTAACTATTAATAATGAACTATTCCAATATACATTCCATAAACCTGTGGCAAAAAGACAAATTCACAAAGCAGATTTTGTCTCACATGCAATCCAGCAGCTCAGAAACAGAAACCCCAGCTTTTGGATGTAATTGAGAGAGGGAAATAACTTCCACTTCTTCAAGACCCCAACAGTAACCGCTAAAAGCTAACCAAATCTCCTGGATCTGTGAGAGCTTGACCACACCCATTCAGGCTGCTTCTATTGTTCCAATTATAAATAGAACCTCACAAGTCCTCACAAGTTGTTTATCTTCTCACAGACTGTTTGCCACCTGTCCCCCAATCTCTCTCTAAAAGAAATCATGACAAAACATATCTCTTAAAGCCTCCGCATTATGACAAATTTTATTGATGGTCCAGTGGTTCACACCTCTTCTAAATATATGGCTTCTTTATTATATTTCCCATTAGCATCCCCTTTACCTCTGCACTGTGAATCATTTTGGCATTTAATCTCCCCTGTAGTCTATGCTATGAGAAAGCGAACATTGTGGCGCTGGAGGTCAGAGTCGAAGAAGATGGTGCTGGAAAAGCACAGCCAGTCAAGCAGCATCCGAGGGTCAGAAGATTGACATTTCAAGCATAAAGCTCTTCAGCGGGAATGAGGGGATGGCCCAAGGAGGCTGAAAGATAAATGGGAGGAGGTTGGGCTGGGGGGGGAAAGGTAGCTGGAAATGCAATAGGTAGATGAAGGTGGGGGGTGAAGATGATAGGTCAGAGAGGAGGGTGGAGCAAAAGATGGACAGGTAGGACAGTTCAAGAGGGCAGTGCCGAGTTGGAAGGTTGGATCTGGGATAAGGAGGGGGTGGGAAATGAGGAAACTGGTGAAATCCACATTGATCCCCTGTGGTTGGAGGGTCCCGAGATGAAAGCTGAGACAATCTTCCTCCAGGCATCAGGTGGCTAGAGTGTGGCGGTGAAGGAGGTCCAGGACTTGCATGTCCTTGGCAGATAGGGAGGGCGGAGTTAAAGTGTTCAGCCACAGGGTGGTGAGGTTGTTTAGTGTGCATGTCCCAGAGATGTTCTCTGAAATGTTCTGCAAATTGGCGTCCTGTCTCCCCAATGTAGAGGAGACCACATCGAGAGCAACGGACACAGTAGATGACGTGTGTGGAAGTACAGGTAAATCTCTGTTGGATGTGGAAGAATTCTTTGGGGCCTTGGACGGAGGTGAGGGAGGAGTTGTGGGTGCAAGTTTTGCACTTCTTGCGGTGGTAGGGGAGGGTGCCAGGAGTAGTGGGTGGGTTGATGGGGGGATGTGGACCTAACAAGGTTGCTCCGGAATGCAGATAGGGGTGGTGAGGGAAACCATGGTGGTGGAGTCCATTTGTAGGTGGCAGAAATGGCAGAGGATGATGCAATGTATCCTGACGTGGGTGGGGTGTAAGGTGAGGACGGGGGAGGTCTGTCCTTGTTGCGATTGGAGGAATGATTAAGCCAATTCTTAAACAAACCCAAACCAAGTAGACACAATACGCCCAGAAATTCTAGCCATACCACTATACATCAAAGGCATCTCAGAGATGACTGCCAGGCTATCCAACCCCTGGGCAATTTGGTAGCCCACAAACCTACCAACACACTGAAACAGCTACTGATGAACTGAAAAGAACCCAATACTAACAACCAGAAAAAGGAATGTCATTTACAAAATACCCTGCAAGGACTGTAACAAACACTACATTGGACAGACAGGCAGAAAACTAACCATCAGGATACACGATTACTAATTAGCCACCAAAAGACAGGACCCACTATCGCTAGTATTCTTACATACAGACAAAGAAGGACACCACTTTGACTAAGAAAACACATCATTCCGTGAACTGGCTAAACAGAGACAAACACAGGAATTCAGAGAGGCCTGGCATTCAAACTGGAACTCCATCAATAAGCACATTGATTTGGATGCCATTTACCAACCTCTGAGAAAAAGAACCAGAAATGATATCACCCACTTTAAGAGACCAAGACACGTCAATAGAAAGCAGTACAGAACACCAGCACTTCACTGAGGCTCATAATGATGTTACCTAGTATGATAACGAAACGTCTGAAAACAAACCTGCGATCTCAGTGAGCAAAATTACAACATGAACTTCTACCTGAGCAACAAATCTTCTCAAAAATCGCAAACCACTAATCACTGGTCTGCTCACTCTCTCTCGCTCTCTCTCTCTCTCTCTCTGTTCCAAGTATTTCTTCCATTTTCCTCAATCTACTCAAATCCTTACCTCAGATTCCAACAACCCTGAGGGAATAAATTTCTCTCTTTAACAGTTTTCCCCTTTCACCTCATTTAAAACCTTCACAACTTCATCAGATCACCCCTCAATTATCACGGAATTATTCCCAAAATCTCAAATCTTCTTCAGAAACTGCGGTTCCGCAGGCCTAACAACATCCCAGTGAAGCTTTGCTACATGCACTGCATGATTTTAATTTACTTTCTGTAAGGCTCTGCTCAAACCTGGGTATCTTTCTTTCATGGTGGCTTACTGATTACCTAACTCACACAATTGGTTTCAAAAATTAAAATACTGTGGATGCTGGAAACCTGAAACTAAAAACAGAAAATGTTGGCAAAACTGAGCAGGTCTGGCGACATTGGCAGAGAGACAAACATGTTTAAATTGTTTAATGGTTTAAATATGTTAATGTTTAAAATTCAATACATTCCTTCTTCAAAGTTGTAAAGAAGAATTGCAATGGTCTCAAAATGTTGATTATATTGCTCTCTCCACAGATGCTGCAGTACTGTTCTTTTTTTATCCCTTGTTTACTCTTCTAGACTCTGCCCTTTTGCTCTGGCCTTATTGCTTTCAGGCATCAATAATCATATTTGAAACCACTGATCTGTCCTATTTAATGGCGGTGATCACTCCTGAGTGTTTTATTCTTTCTGGACAAATTCTTGGACCTATCAATTCTATTGGCACCTTAACAGTTTCAATTGGCCAACACTCCACAATTGTTCTGAAGACATCAAAGACTAGCCCTCAACAGACTACAGTGAGCAGTCTAAGAGAAGAGTCAATTGACCACTAGCAAAACCGTTCACTTCACATTTTCTGTGTTTCCTTTTATTATTTATAGTAAAGATATTAGAAATAAAAACAATTAACTGATTAGACAGTGCAATGGGAAACAAGAGGCCATGTGATGGAACCTCCAGGAATGCATCCTATCAGAATTGATGAGTGAGTTTTACTTTTATGTATAAGTCTGAATGGCATCACATTTTTTTGGAGCATTTTAAATCTCAAGATTGAGCTAGATTTCTTACTGTGTCTAATCATCTCATTAATGACCTACCCTGCCTCCATGGCATCTGAGAGATCTGATTCCAGCCCCCTTTTACAATGTGCAGTTTACCAAATAACTCGACATCAGCAAATTTACACCAAGAGACCAGCATCTCTTGCACCTGCTACAGCTTTGAAAGGTCACTGTGCACCCAGAGAGACATAGGCAATCTGACAGTGCCACTCACTAGCAAAGAAATTCAAGTACAGTGAGACATATTGTACACCATTATGTTTCCATCATTCATTCAGCTTCAGCCACAGTATGTCAAGGTGGCTCAGTGGTTAGCACTGCTCCCTCATAGTGTCAGGGACCCAGGTTCAATTCCAGCCTTGGGTGACTATCTGTGTGGAGTTTGCATGTTCTTCCCATGTCTGCGTGGGGCTCCTCCTGGTGCTTTGGTTTCCTCCCACAGTCCAAAGATGTTCAGGTTAGTTGGATTAGCCATGCTGTAAGTGTCCATAGTGTGTAGACTAGTTGGATTATTCAGGGTAAATGTAGGGTTACAGATATGGTGTGGAACTGTGTCTGGGTGGGGTGCACTTCAGAGGGTCAGTGTGGACTCAATGAGCTGAATGGCCTGCTTGTGCACAGTAGGGATCCTATGAAGCTGGAGAAGCTGAAGTGCCAGCTGAAGGTATCCAGAACCCTTCTTGCCCAAGACCGACATAATCAATCATTTATCATCTCAATGCATTCAGGTCAAGCCATTGTTAAACTTACTTGACACGTGAAGCAGTGATGATATCCAGCTCACAAAGTACCCTTTTTATCATCATAGAATCCCGACAGTGTGGAAACAGAACCGTCAGCCCAACAGGTCCACACCAACCCGATGAAGAGTAACCCACCCAAACCCATTCCCCTATCCTATATTTACTCCTGACCAATGCACTACCCTACACAATCCTGAACACTATGGGCAATTTAGCATGGCCAATCCACCTAACATGCATATTTTTGGATTGTGGGAGGAAAACGGATTGTGGAAGGAAACCCATGCAAACAAGGGGAGAATGTGCAAACTCCACACACGGTCGCCCGAGGCTGGAATCAAACCAAGGTCCCTGACGCTGTGAGGGAGCAGTGCTAACCACTGAGTCACAGTGCCACCCCTAAGTTTCAAGGTACCCTTGGAACCTGGATGAATAACTAGTTACCTTTGGTCAGCACTGGTCATTTTTTCCTGTCATTGCTGCTCCCTTCATCATTATTTACAATTTGCAATCACTAATGGCATGGTCTAAATTGCCTTTTACCAGCCTCTAACCCATAAGCACTTTCAATCTGCATATGTAGCAAACTGACAATGAAATGACTGGAAACCAAACATTGTTTGTTTTGCAAATGGCTGCTTCATGTCTTTGGCCCTTCAAACACCTGGAATGCAGCAAATGTGGATCCCAAATTGCACCCAGCTAACTGACACAGACTCTCACCATCTTGGACATTATCATGGACATTCTGGAGTTGCGTTTTGCATTCAGAGAATGGCAGGTGATGGCAGGGGACACAGCTTACAGTGGGCACCATCAGCACTGGGCTTGCCTGGTCACCAGGAAGCACCCTCAAGAGCCTCCACCTTTACCTTGCAAATTTGACCTCGCATCCCATCTGGATAAATCATAGCATGGTTTGGCAACTGGTCTTCCACAGACCACAAGAAACTATAAAGACTTGTGAACAAAGCTCAGCCCATCACACAAACCAGCCTTCCATCCATTGACTCCATCTAATCTTTCCGCTGCCTCAGGAAAGCAACCAACGTAATCAAGAACAGCTTCTTCCCAGCTGTTACCAAACTTTTGAACAGACCTCTCAACTGTTAGTTCTGACCTCTATTGCTCTTTGCACTTCCTGTGCAGCTGTGACACTGTATTCCGCACTCTGTTCTGCTACCCTGTTACACTTTGCATGATACAATCTGCCTGTATAGCAGGCAAAACAACACTTTACACTGTATCTCAGTACATGTGACAACAATCAATCAATCAATCCCCCAAACAGCTCATTTCTATCTACACCCGCCCACTTGGAGAACCACTACATTTAACTGGCCTACACCTATCCTCCCTGCCCCTTAATATTACACCCTTATTGATATTCCTCCATGTTCCCCCTATGGAAGCCATGAGTGTGGTTAGTGCCAGTACCCTCCCTTCTGCAGTCTACTGTGCCCTTCAATGCTTTCTGCAATGGTGTCCCCTCAGTTGGTAACTTGCCTGGCAAGAAGCTCACCACTCTATTTATGAAAAGCATCAAAGGTGAAGTGAAATTATCCCAATACTGAGATTGGCACCACTGGAATTCTTGCCTGATTCTGCAACAAATCTTGCCAGAGCCCATAGCATTCAGGCCTTTATAACATATTGCTCTATATCTCTGCTTCTAACATAGAGTCATAGAGATGTACAGCACAAAAACAGACCCTACGGTCCAACCCGTCCATGCCAACCTGATATCCCAGTCCAATCTAGTCCCACCTGCAAGCACCCGGCCCATATCCCTCCAAACCCTTCCTATTCATATACCCATCCAGATGCCTTTTATATGTTGCAATTGTACCAGCCTCCACCACTTCCTCTGGCAGTTCATTCTATACACATACCACCCTCTGAGTGAAAAACTTGCCTCTTAGGTCTCTTTTATACGTTTCCCCTCTCACCCTAAACCTATGCCCTCTAGTTCTGGACTCCCCCACCCCAGGGAAAAAGCTTTGTCGATTTATCCTATCCATGCCCCTCATAATTTTATAAACCTCTATAAGGTCACCCCTCAGCCTCCAATGCTCCAGGGAAAACAGCCCCAGTCAATTCAACCTCTCCCTACAGCTCTCCAGTATCTGCTATTGCCCAAGCTTCTGATGCAGCAGCTGAGTTGGTGCCATAGCATGTGTTCTTACACAGATATTAATCATATTGAAAGCTCAAAAGGACCTCAGCTTACTCCTGGAACTCAAAGGTTTGACACAATCTTTGGAAAAACTGCTAAATTTTCTTCTTACGTTGAAGTAACACACACACACACACACTGCTGAGATAATGAACTTGGTTCTATTCTGTGTTTGGGTCTATTATCTGCCAACAGCTTGCATTAGAGAATGTGTCAAGACCAGGGAGCTGCTTGGAGTTGATGCAAGATGACATCCATGCAGGAGTATTAAATATTACAGCATAATTACTGTTCATGTATCACTGAGGAATACAAGAGACTTGAGAACAATTAAAGTTCATAACTGGTGTCACAGAAGTGTAACGACCTTAAATTTAAGCCAATTTTTAGTTCTTTACAAGTTGTGTCTTTAATGGTCTGACTCGATAATGAAGCTTGTGTTTTGAAAGGGCTTTTTATTCCCCTCTCAATCTAATCAGCTCTTTCTTCTGCAACAGGAAAGGTCACACACATAAGGAACAGGAGTAGGCCACCACCCAGCCCTTTGAACCTGCTCTGCCATTCAATGAGATCATGGCTTAGCTGATTTTAACCTCAACTCTATATTCCTGCATACCGCCGACAATCTTTCATTCCTCTGGTCATCAGAACCTATCTATCTACCTGTGCCTTAAAAATATTTAAATATTTTGCATCCAAGATTACAAGATTACAATCAGAATTAAGAACAGCTTCTTCCGTGCTGTTTTCAAACTATGAAATGGATTTCTCATATATTAAGAGTTGATCTTTCTCTGCACCTTCTGTCTATCTGTAATACTGCATTCTGTTCTATTACCCTGATGTACTTACATAAGGTATGATTTGACTGATTAGCACACAATACAATACTTTTCACTGTATTTTGGTACATGTGATTGTTATAAATCAAATCAAAACAAATCACAATCCTCACAGAGAGAAAAAAATGCTTTTTTGTCTCTGTTTAAAATGCGTGAGCCCTTATTTTCAAACGATGACCCCTGGTTCGGGACTCTCACACAACACAAAATATCTTTTCACCATCCACCCGTCAAGTCCCCTCAGGATCTCATATGTTTCAATTAAATCACCTCTGGCTTGTCTAAATCTCAGAGGTTTCTGGATCAGTGGTGCTGGAAGAGCACAGCAGTTCAGGCAGCATCCAACGAGCAGCAAAATCGATGTTTCGGGCAAAAACCCTTCATCAGGAATAAAGGGAGTGAGCTGAAGCGTGGAGAGATAACTAGGGGAGGGTGGGGTGGGGAGAGAGTAGCATAGAGTACAATGGGTGAGTGGGGGAGGAGATGAAGGTGATAGGTCAGGGGGGAGAGGGTGGAGTGGATAGGTGGAAAAGGAGCTGGGCAGGTCGGACAAGTCCGGACAGGTCATGGGGACAGTGCTGAGCTGGAAGTTTGAAACTAGGATGAGGTGGGGGAAGGGGAAATGAGGAAGCTGTTGAAGTCCACAT
>NC_057739.1:11454333-11481743 GCF_004010195.1 Chiloscyllium plagiosum | reverse complement strand
GAGGATCTTGAAGGAGAACTGTTGCTGGTGTTTTTGAATCTGTAGTCTGTACTGTTTGTCCTGTTCGGGTCCGAACTCTGCTGGTTTAAAGGTGGTTCGGAGTCCGTGTGGGATGAGTTGGTTACAGAGGCATGCACTGAGGAAGCAAATGTGGCTGTGGTACCTCGTTAAATCTCAGAGGATACCAGCCTGGTCTGTTTAGCCTTTCCTCATAAATATATCCACTCTTCCAGGTATTAGTCCAATAAACTTCCTTTCTCTGAACTGCTTATGGAAAAACCGAAGGAAGACAGGTCGCATATCCCATTCATAGTGAATGAATGGCTCTAGGGCTGAGAATGTTGCATTGGATATATTTTGACAGATTGTTCTATCTCACTGCAACAACAAAGTGAATGGGATTTGCTGCTGACAACAATGAGAGAACAGAAACATCGGTGAGGCAAGAGATTTTTCAGAAGTAACATGCCTCAGGAAAACATGGTGAATCTCCTTTGCAATCCATCGAATGCAATCACATCCTTCCTACAATGAGGAGACTAGAACTACACACAAGAAATGGCAAGTTTATTTCACAAGGAGAGATTGAGAAGACTGGGTTTGCATTCCCTAGAGTTTCAAAGAATGAAGGAAAACAGCATTGAAAGTTACAAAATCCTTGCAGCAAGCAATTGGAAACACAAGTGGTATGTTGGCCTTCATGGCAAAGGTGTTTGTGTACAGGAGTAAAGATGTCTTAGTGCAGTTGTTGATTAGACAAAAGTATCATGTACAGTTTTGACCTTTATCTTAAGGAGGAATGTAAGTAACAGTGAAATGCAGGTTCACCAGCTCAATCCCTCAGACCATAAAGTCATACAATACAGATGAGGCCTTTCAGCCCATCAAATCTGTAGTGCCAATGCTACATTAAATCTACACTGGTTGCGTTTTCCAGCACTAGAGCCATAACCTCGACCTCTATGACATTTCAAGTGCTCATCCAAGTATTTTCAAAAGGTTGTGAAGTTGCTCGCCTGAACTAGCCCCCCAGGCAGTGCATTCCAGACCCTCAACACCTCTGGGTGAAAAATCTTTTCCTCGAATCCCCTCTAAGTATTTTGCTTTTCACCTCAAAATTCTGGCCCTTTGTTATTGATCCTTCAGCTAAAAGGAACAACTGCTTTGTATTCATCCTGTCAATGTTCCTCACCCTCCACTCCTCTGAAGAAAAGGCTTTCTTCAGGGCAGAAGTGCCCCATACTAGGCAGCATCCTGGTGAATCTCCTCTGCACTCCTTCCAATGCAATCACATCCTTCCTATAGTGAGGAGATGAGAACTGCACCAAATAAATGGCAAGTTTGTTTCACGAAGAGAGATTGAGGACATTGGGTCTGTTTTCCCTAGAGTTTCAAAGAATGAAGGAAAACCTCATTGAAAGTTACAAAATTCTTTCAGTCATGACAGCACAAACACAGAAATGATGCATCTCCTGAGACAAAATCCAGGGAACATTATCTCGGGATTAAGGGATGGGTCATTGAAGTTTGAGATGAAGAGGCATTTCTTCACTTAGTGGGTAATAAATCTTTGGAAGTTTCTTCCTGAGAGGTTTGTGAGAATTCAATCAATGAGAAGGAACAAGACAGAAACCGCTAGGTTTCTGGGGAGAAATAACATCAAGGGATATGAAGATGGTGTAAGAAACTGTATGATCAGCTGTGATAGGATTGATTAATGGTGCAGGCTTGATAGAACAAGAGTCAGCTACTGAACCTATGTTCCTAAGGATGAGGAAGAGGTCATGGATTAAAGAGGAATAACAATCCCTTTGGGCTGAAGTTTATTCGGTACTCAGGAGTACGACAGCAGATGGGGAGAGCACTAAGTTTAGGCACTGACCTCCCCCCTTCCCTCAGGGGAGAAATATCAGTTGGAGCATCTGCCTAAGGGAGCGGATCTGGAAAATTGGCTGGGGACATGGGAAAAGCTGAGGGAAATGGAGGTGGACTCCATCATTAATCAAATCCACATTAGCTTCGAAAGTGATGAGAAATCCTACACATATGCTTAAACACTTGTATCCTCCTAAAGTGAAACACAGATTAAAAAGGAAAACAAGTGTTACTGCATATTGAGAAATGAACTCCATAATCTCACAACATTTGTAATGACTACACAAAGCAAGAGGAAGAATGTGACTCAGGCAGATAGGATGGGAAAGTGTGCATGGCGTGTAGAGGTACACACAGCAGTCCGAAGTGATTAGGATCAGCTATTCTTTCCTCATTGCCACCACTGACATCCCAGATGATGGATAGCTGGCGGGAGGTTACGAGGGAATAATTAAGATGGGCAGTTTACCTCTGCACATTTGTTCTTCTTTATAAGGTATGCACAGATTGCATTTTGTTTGAATTGTATGCTGAGGTTGGGTTCCCATCACTCCAGCTCACAGTCTGGGGGAGGGTCACCTCCATTTACACGGCAGCCTTTATTTTCAGTTTTTAGGCAATTGCCCTTTGTAAGTACGATGCGGATCTTCCCACCACCATTATTGAGGGCGATCCTACATCATGGAGCTGCCAAACAACTGGGGGCTACCAGCTCCATATCACAACAGGATCAGTGGTCACTGCTGGCATTGCAGGAGGCCCTGGATAGAGAGGTACCTGGTGAGGAGCATTGTGCACATGGCAGTGTAGACGTACAGAGGCCCAGATTTATCAAAGTGTAGTGGTGGGGAGTGTCATGGATTTACACAGGGTGTCCAGGAAGAAGCCACCCAGTTCACGTCACCAGCTGACTGCAGAGTTCAAGATGCCAGCCAACACTGTGGGGGCAGGCCTCACCCACTGCACTTTAAATGGCAGCAGCAGTGACAGAAGGTCTATTAAGTGGGCACTAAATGCCATTTAAGGGTATCAAGTGGACCATGGTTGGGCAGAGTACCCAATACTTTCCCAACACCCTTGATCATCACGGCCCAACCTGAGGGAGGAGTGGGGGTACTGTTTAAACTTAAAGCTCTCCCCATCTGCTATCCTGCTCCAGAGTGCCAAATAAATTTCAGCCCAAAGGGATAGCTATTCCTCATATTCAAGTGAAATTAAAGACAAAAAAGAACTAAGAATTATGATATCATAGCACCTTATGAGCACAGGATGTTACTTGTATGTGAGTATTCAGATATGTTTGCTCCAGTAATTGTTTTAGCCAGGGTGATTACTGGATAATATTTGCATGTACAGCTCATGCCAAGATGATTCCTGGCTCTTCATGTCATAAAACATGAGCTTCACATTTCTCATGTTCAACATTAAATCCCTCACGACTTTTGTGACATCTTTTTGTTGAAAGGGCCTTCATAGTGCTCTGATAATGACTCATTTCTCACATTCCTACTCTCTGAATGTCAGCTGTACTCCTTCAGCTGTGACCCACCTGTTTCCTGAATGTCCCTTGCTCAAATATTCCTCTCTATCACCAATCTACTGGCAGTTCTCTTGAACAATGCGCTCCTCCACCCACTTTCTTTCTCTCACTTCTTCTGTTTCGACTCATTCTCCATAATTTGACTGCATTCAAAATGCAGGTCAAATGAGAGCCTGAGTTTCTCAAGTTGTTGGTGCACCTTAAAGATGGGGGATGGGCTCCCAATCCTTCAAGCCCATTCAGAGACCCTGCACAAAGACAGGCTGGTAATCCCAAATAGGGATGTGGGGGGACCAAGGCAAGAAGGTTAGAGCAAGGGTGCCTCAACATGTAGTTGTTCTCAGCTCCCTGCACTGAAACTATAAACTGAAGAGACTCAAAGACAATTGGGCCATCATGCTGAAAACAAACCTTCCAGCAAATCTATTCTCAGACAGTGCTGTGGCCTCGCTGTCATATATTTCATAAGACTCTGGATGGTGCAGAGATAACACCAATTTCTATGTGTACAGGAACTTAATTTACATGTGTTTTACACAATCTATTAAAATGTCTACTTCATGCTTCAGCTTCAACTTTCAATGTTTATCAAAGTTTGTTTCCTTGTTCTCTGAGTCCACATGCATACTTAACCAATCAAATACAATGCACGTTCATTGTAAACCAAACTGTCACCTAATCAAATGCAGGAGAAATGCACATTATACTTACCTCTTCACAATATAGTGGGAGGCCACTCTAGTACTGATAAAATACCAGCAGAAAATGACCATGAATTGGACCCTTAATGATGCAAATTAGCTGACCCCTTTCTCAGCATGCATTTGGAATAATCATTAGATTTGGGAATGCCTCAGTCAGCTGCACCAAAGTAGTTCCTTTCTCCAGCACCATCTCCACTTCCAATCCCATCTCCACAGACCAGTGGGCGGCACGGTGGACACTCCAAAAATGTGCAGGTCAGGTGAATTGGCCACGCTAAATTGCCTGTAGTGTTAGGTGCAGGGGTAAATGTAGGGGAATGGGTCTGGGCGGGTGCACTTCGGCGGGTCGGTGTGGACTTGTTGGGCCGAAGGGCCTGTTTCCACACTGTAAGTAATCTAATCTAACCAGGGAAAATGCAATTCAGTTCACCGTGTCCGGGATAACTCTTTGTTCTTCCCCACAGTTCTGCAAATGTTTCCTTTTGAAGTATTTATCCAATTTTCACTTGAAAGTTATGATTGCTTTCACTGCCCTTTCAGGCAATGTATTTCCAATTATAACAAGTCATTGCATAAAATATATTCCGCTCGTTCACCTCTATTTAGCTTTGCCAATTATCTTAAACGTGCAACTTCTAGTTATCGATTCTCCTGGCAGTAACACCGATTTTCTTAAATTACTCCATATAAAAATTTAGGACTTTGAACACTTCTGTCAAATCTCACCTTAAATATCTGCTGGAAGAACAGCAAGTCCAACTCCTCTAATGTTGCCACATAACTGACATATCTCATTTTGGTATAATGGTTGCAAATCTTTTCTTCATTCTCCCCATGCTCAAGTCTTTGTATTTGGGAGCATTTAAATCTGCTATTTATAAATGACTGCACAAGAACTGACTGATTTTGGCTCATATTGCATCAAATATGAAGTACACCAGCAAATTAATGAAATCAAAAAGACTGTCCTAGCAATTATAATCTACTAAAACTTTATCAGTACAGTTCTCTACTAACTTCTCACTTTATATGTATGCTGAGCTTCCCTTAAATAAATCTATTTACATCAAATTCCAACATTAAGGGCAGTTAAATGGTCATTGGATAAACATATGGATGAAAATAGAATGGTGTAGTATAGAGGGGCTTCAGATTGGTTCCACAGGTTGGCGCAACATCAAGGGCCAAAGGGTCTCTACTGCGCTGTAACATTCTATGTTCTAACTACTTGCCATTGGAGCAAAATTCATGCCCTCGCCTATCTCTGGATGAAGAGAATTCTTCTAAATTCCCTCTTGGATTTCTTGATGGCTATATTTTGGTGGCTTCTGGTTTTGCTCTTTCCTCCAAATACAAACACTCTTGTGTCATTCTTGTAAATTCTTTTTTCATCATCTCCAGTGCTACTGAAACCTACCCCCACATGCTATTGAACCTCAGTGCACGATAGCACATGCCACATCTTGGGGTCTATAATTTTTGCCAAATTCCAAAGAACAGGAGACAGCCAAACTCAAAGTAGGGGTTGGGGGGAGGTGTGGGTGGGAGGAGTCACTGCAATAATAATGCAAAGATGTATTCAAAATATGTTCACATTTTTATGTTAACTCTTGTGGCAAAGTGGGTAGCATCCCCTCCTCTGAGGCAGAAGTTCCTGGTTCAGCTTCTATCTCAGGCCATGCATTTATTATGTGATTAAGCATGTTGAGTGTCAACTTGAAAAACCTACCAACTTATGTCAATGACAGGCAGTATGAGATTATGAAATTTGGAGCATCTATTATCACTCACTGTAGCTCCTGGTGTGACACTGGTCAGACCAGCCAGCAAACTAAAGGTAGTACGATGTTTCAGTAAAGGAATGTTCACATGGAATATGCTTTAGCAAATTCAATGCCAGGAAAGTTTGCAGTTTAGCATGAAATCACATTTATTAAATCACTAGTGGCATGGACAGGGTAAATAGAAATTAGAGGGCTTGGGTTTAGGGAGAGAGGGGAAAGATTTAAAAGGGACCTGAGGATAAACTTTCTCTACACAGGAGGGTAGTGCATGTATGGAATGAAGTGGTGGAGTCTGGTACAATAGCAACATTTAAAAAGCATCTGGATGAGTGCATGAATAGGAAGAAGTTAGAGGGATATGGATCAAATGCAGGCAAATGGGACTAGATTAGGTTGGGATATCTGGTTGGCACGGACAAGTTGGACCAAAGGCTCTGTTTCTGTGCTGTACATCTCTACAACATTAAAATGTTTTTTTTGATAAAAATGTGAACATATTTTGAATACATCTTTGCATTATTATTGCAGTGAGGCTGAAGTGTATTTTCAACAACAAAATAGACTAACAAATTGAGTTTTCTCCTTCAAATGCCACTTCATGTTCTGATGACATCCATCGAGTTGATGCAAAGTAGTTAGTTTGATCAAAGTTGATTCCTGACATATGACCAATTATTTCAACCTTTCAGTCTGTTGTTTTTTTTTTTGCTTGCCTATTTCAAGGTAGAACTTCCAATGAGAACTGGCTGCCAACCATAGCAAATGTAAGTCTCATCAAATAGGCCTCATTTCCTCATAGTCTCACTAAGTGTTTTGATTTTGTGAACCATGCTGAAGCTACTGTATAAGTAATGAATACAGCCTGCCAAAATAAGTTAAACATTAATGCCAACACTCATGAACAATTTGTTTTTATGCTAAAATGAGTTACCTGGCGAGATGCATTACTGTACCCTTCAAACAATGACATCTACTGAATGCATGGGTCATGAACTGAGGAAACCTCATTAGGAATGAACCATGGGCCTGAAAGTTGGTAAAGACTGAGGGGTTCTCCAGCTCATAAATATGGTGTTGTCGAGCCAATTTCGGAAGTCCCGGTGAAGCTACAAGATGCTTTGGGGGTTGCCAGACATGTGAAACACTGGTCAAAAAGACAAATCGAATATTCATCTTCAATTCTGAGTGAATGCCATTAAAGATACAAAAGGCTGAATGACCAACTCCTCTTCAATATTACTGATGCACTTGCCTTGAAAATCCTTGGGCAGTCACACCACCTGTCTCATCAGGATAGTGGTTCAATGCCCTGCAGTTCGGATGCAAGTTGATGTTGCAGGGATGGACAGAGCAAGCAAATGTCCTTGTCAACATGGTGCTCAGAACCTTACACACAGCTTCATCAAAGCACTTGTAATGGGACATATATACAGATAACCTGTTTTCAGCAATATTGATTGAGGGCGAATATTAACTCAACGACCAAGAATAACCCACTTCTTCTTCCTCAAAAATGCCACTGGACCCATAAATTAATTTAAGTTATGTCAGAAAAACAAAGTATAGCATTTGCTAATAAAAAGTTCAAGGAACCCTGAAGATTGCGAAAATTATTATTGGATAAATGCCTGCCCTTTCTTTGAATTTTATCAAATCTATTTTCATTCATTAATCTCCTTTCTCCTGAAGATGGCGTCTTCATGCTGACATGGAGTTCCACATGCCCCAGGTGCCCTCAGGTGTCATACCCCATGGACCGTCACTTATTGGAGTCTGGATAGTGAACATGGGCAATGTCACTCAAAATGGGGGGGACATGACAACCAAATCCAGCCTCATTTTCATTCATTGTCCACACACATTATATTCAGTTATCCATGAACCATGGAAGCCAAGCTGATTTTTCTCATCCCTATTTAAGGATGGAAGGACAATTGTCGCATCAGTGTCCAGATACAATCAACAGATATAGCAAAGACTTGAATCCAACCCAGGACCTTTCTGTTCAGCTCAGCTGTTCACCAGATTGGCTGGCTGAGTCAGGTTTATTTTGAATTGGGAAAAAGAGAAGACACTGTTACGAGTGAGAGGAAGAACAGCTCATGTTTTTTTTCCTCTTTGAAAGCACAGCTGTTGATAGCCCACAAAGAAGCTGTTCAGCTTCTTTTCTTCACACACTCCAAGTCAGGTTAAAAATGAAAGCATTACAATGTGATTGCAAATATCCAGATCTTCACATTCCATGGTAACACACGTAGAAATGCTGAACTTCAATGCTGCTGCAAAGTTTTGGGTCAAGTGTACACTGGAAATTTAGAAACCTTTAATTAACTCCAAAATCTCTTCCAACAACATTTGATGTTGTCACATATGTCTGTACATGAGTTGTTAATAACCTTGTATGAAGATCTATTCACCAGCACCACTTCTTAGTCACCGGTTATAAAGCAGAGGTCGATCCCCCTCTGATAACTCAAACTGAAACAGCCAGAGAGGCTCACTTCGCCCCATAATCTGTTAAAAGAAATGTGATAAGGGTATAACCTACCCCTCACACTCCCACGCCCTCTGCCGCCCCACAATCTGTTATAAAGGAGTGGTTGAATGACATGAAACAAAACCTTTTCACTCATTCTATAATCAACAAGTGACAATTTATTTACCCACCTCCAACAGTGAACAAATGAACAGCACTACTAACCAACTGAACAATTCCTAACTATTAACTATTCGCTAATAGAACAAAATCCTAATGATATGCTGTTCCAACAAAATACACGTTCCACTTACATAATAAAACAATGGAATTTAGTTTCTCAAGATTACAGCAAAGATACATCTTTGGGAATACTCTGCCCCCTCTTCGCTGATCTTCTTTCAGGAATGCCTTTCTCCATCAAATTCATGTGACAGGAATGTTCTCTCTGTGAACGCTGCTGTCTGGAATATTAGCTAAGAGTGCCGCAGTACCTTTATTAATTAGCTTTCCCGGACAGCTGGAAGTTGCTATTGTTTCAGATCGCAGTTGGCTCTGACTGATTTTCTAAATGTCCTCATCTTTTATACCTAGATAACCTATTGATACTTTTACAATTGGATTGGTTCTAGTTTGTCAAAACTATCAGATTTAAATGTAATAGGTTCTTGGTAGGTAAGTGTTTGGTTTAAGTTGATCGGCTAAATTTGAAAAGACTTGGTAAAAATGTTGCTTGTCTGTTCCATACAAAATGCTTTAATGCGGCGCTGAGTAGCTACACTTTAAACTGCTGTTCAGACATCCATTTTAACTCTAAGCACTGAAACAAAAACACCATCTTTTAAAGGGACCACACGATGCTTTCCACCATTTTACCATTTTACACACACCAACTTCGCAATACACCACATTCTAAACCCAACTCGAACACACAAACCGTCTGCCATGAGCTTAAATTATTGTCAGGTTAGGTCTCTGATACTTCCTTCCTCTGTCTCAGCTACAAACAACTTGCGAAATCTTCTTCAAAACTCACATCTGGAACCTAAATCCCTATAAGTTATCAGCTGTGTCCTCATTTTCCACGTGAAAGTTTTTGGAATGTCTTTCTTTGAATGTTATGTGCAGTAGAAATGGAAATTATGGCTCTGCTTGAGATGGCAACTTATACTTCACAGTCCCAGGTTAAAGTGGCATCAGTGGAGTCAGACTCAAATCACTACTCCTCAGGAGAGCCCCTCAGGTAGCCTTCCAGGTGAAAAAGGAAACCTTTTTACAATAGATTGGCAATTATATCAAATGGTGGCTCACCAATCTGTATGGTTAAAGGATCACAACTATCTGGACAACATCAATTTATGATGAAAATTCATTAATTAGCTATTTTTACTGATCACATCCCTTACGTTTCTTAGAAATTTCTTATTTACATACAGGAAGTGAAGATACTTATTGATATATATTGGATTGCTCCTGTGTAACAGACGCTTAGACCTCAGTATGTAGTGGGACAAGTTTCAGAGTAGATGGAGTAATTCCATTATTTCCTTTTGAACAGATTCCTATCTAGAAGCCAAGTTGATTAACTGGCTTGGCTGTTTATCAGGCACAGGACAGTCACAAGAAAGCACCCAAGATCGCAAGATCAAGATTCGTCAGTTATTGAGTAGAAATCATGGTGGATGGAATCTACTTGGGAGAATCCAAGATGATCATGGGGGTTGGAAAATCAAGTGGTGTCATGTCAGAGTGAGATTAGGGTGAGATGAGGGATGAAGGAGAGGAAGTTAGATGTTTCTGATGGGACTGGGTAGTCACAATGGTATCGCTATGACAAAATGGTGCCAGGCCATATAGTGAAAGTGAATGGAATGGTTGTGAATAAACTCATTGACCCTGGACAAAATGCACCTCTGGTCCACAAGCAGTGCCATAAATGAACCTCCCAGCTGGATTTGCCTATTCATTATCTGCCAGATTTCCTGATTCCTTAGTAATTACCAATATGGCAGAAGATTAGAAACCTTGTTGATAGGAACATATACAAACGTTAATTGGTATTCTGGGAACAGATTCATTGACCATCCTTTTTCTACAGTGAAATGGCAAGTCTGTTAATTTGAGATGAGTTAGATTGTCATTTCAGAATCTTTTTTTTATTTTGGCTTCCTCATTGGACACAATGCCAGATTCTCTCTTTTAGTTAGAACCATCCCTTTAATGCTAATCACGAGTGCTTTATGCTAACAGTCAGATTGTCAACATTTTTCTCAAACAGTGACAGGATTGAGGGTTGTTGGTGGTGAGCAGAGGTAATGCAGTTATAAATTCATTTATTTGGTGTGGTCCACTAAATAGACTCAAATCAAGTGCATCCTTGAAAAATTTTCATCCCAAAGAAACCCATTGGAGAATGAAGACTGGTGCATTGGATAATTTAAGATGAATGTTCCCCAGGCTGATTGCTTCACTTGTGAACTTTTTAATCACCGCATTCCTGGAAGTGCTAAGGTCAAAGGGAGTCACTGGATGAATTTGGCTTTCACTCAAAATAATAAATGAGCACATTTAGCATTGCAATGCGGTGAACTGCACAAAGTGCCTGAATCAAACAATTGGCCACTTTCTTGCTGCACTGACTAGTCCAATCATGTTTTGCAACTTTACTTAAGCAGGCAGTCAAGTTAACCTGAGTGACCAATTCAGCCATCAGATTTTCCACATCCCATTTTTTTGTCTCCTAAAAAGATAATTGTAGTAGGTCACGATTTTATTGCCATTGAAAACAAGTCTTTGTGACAGGATTAAGACAGGATCAAACGTATAAATTACTATGATGATAGTGGTGGTCAAAAAGCTTTGACTTATAAATGGTTGGATAATAGGTGGATGCCTGAAAAGGGAGTCAGTCCACAAATCAACATGACATATTTGCGGTTAGACTCCCAGTGAAAGAATGCAGCTGCTGCTGAGTTAATTTGAAGCATTTTGATACACAAAATAAAATCTCGAACATCTTCAACGCTTAAATGAATTTCAACCAATTCCAAAATCATGGGAAATGTATCGAATGATCAAATGCAAAGTTGTCTAAAGGGGCTGAGGGAAACTAAGGCACAGGCTTCAAATCCTTCTCTCTTTAAAAATAAATTGATGATGGATGCATATTCCACATTGCATTATGTTTGTTTCATTTTTCCACTCCTCAAAGTGAGCAATTCTTGGGTAAACCAGTAAACAACAATTTACTTCGCTCTGACATTTTTAATGTAACTACAAATTTTCAAGTGTCTTTTAGAATCTTTGCCAGGTTGAGCTGCCAACTTTTTTTATTCCAGTTTCTCAGATTTCCTTTTGCAAGGCTGAATGCATGCAGACACTAAGCTACTGCACTCAGTTCTAACGACTCAGTGCACATTGCTGCATCTAAATCCAATTTAGAAATGCATTAATCACAATAATGCATGTCATCAAGTTCTTAATTATGACTGTACATCGCCTCAGAGTATCTAACATTGATTTTAGAAGAAAAATTAAAAAGTGTGTAATGGAGTAACATTAATGAATGTCCAGCAGGTATGAATTTATAACTGCAAATGTCAGGAGTATAATTATCACTCCATTACTTTACTGGTAAGTGGTTCTTAAGCCACTTATTTTGCAGCACAAATCTCAAAGTTTTGTCCTCTGCCTAAACAAGAATAGGATTGCTTTACATTTTCAAACCAGTTCTAGAAAACTCACTGTGTGATTTCAGCTCAGTAGTTTATCATTGGGTACCACATAAAGTATTCTCACCATCAGCAAACTCTCACAATATCAACGGCACATGTTCAACAAGAGCTAAACTGGGCAGCTGCATAAATGGGTGTAGAGAATGCAGCGTAGAATTAACCAGCACCTTTTGATTCAACTATGACTGTACTTAAATGTCCTGCAATACCTGTGCAATATAGTTATACAGCTGTCCTGACCATATTGTTCATTCACTGCATGAATTAGCAGATGTCCAAAAGTTAGGCTGATACTCTTTATGTTTACAAACAAGCGGGCAATGTGGGCTGCATTAAGTGCTAAATGGTGTGCTGTGAGTCAATCTGTCCTAGGAAACAGTCAGAAATGGTATAAGATACAGCTCTCTCCCATTTTTGGAAATACCACACTGGAGGTCTCAACGGAGAAAATGCAAAGAAGCAGAGATATTCTTTATCTACGAATTGCGGGGGTGGTGGAGGCTGGTGGAGAAGCTGGCCCTCCAACCATTGGTTGAAAAGCAGAAACAGAGCACAGAGCCAAGGATGTCATTGCCAGGAGTCTTGTCCTAATGACTTTGATGCAATGCTGAAAGATATTCAATGACCTTGCATGAGTGATCAAGGTCAATGAACATATCTTTAAATGTCATATCCTACTGATTGCACCTCTCATCTCAGCCTCTGTTTAATGCACCATTTCCCCAACATTCACCTGTCAACCATACCTATCAATCAAGACCTGTGGGCTGCTCATCAGCCTCTCCTACAAGCACTGTAGCAAGCATCAGACATCTCTGAGTTTGTGTACGTGACCAATTAATCAATCAAGATTGTATAACTCTCACTGAGCAGAACCAGAACATCAGCAACTGAGGGGGAAAGATACACCTGCACATTCTAACTCCTTTGGAGGAAGAAGCACTGCACGCTACTGGAATGGTCATTGATAACTCCATAACCAGCACCAATCTTGAAAGTATAGGAGATGATCTCATCTGAAGTTGGATCTGCATTTTCATGTTCTACTCTGGTTGTCATATGCAACTCACACCTTCAACACCCTCCCCAACCTTTTCAGTTGTACCATTTTCCTTTCAAATTCCCATGAGATGTCATCTGGTTTCATAGTGGCTGAAGTGCAAAAAGACAGCAATGATGAAGACATAGCACCACAGTGAGATTTCATATGTATGGCCACGAAGTCAGATATCGATACATATCTGTATATTTATTTTAAACAGGTTAGAATAGAATTAGGATCTGCATGTGTTGAGGTATTCAGAACTGTTGTCAGGGTCAGAGGCAAGGGTAATGCTGGATACTGAGACTGGACATGGGTCCTGCTGCAAAGGTCACAGCTGAGGCTTTTGTGGGATAACCCAGAGACAAATGATTAATGGCATTACACAACTCAATGTCTAGGGTATTGGCAAGCTGGCAAGAAAGCCTACATGCATTATACAGGGAAATGGATGAGCCTAGCACAAACTCAGTACAGGGCTTTACACCAAGCTTGGAGCCCACGAAAGTTCAAAGATCTGACACATTGTTCCTCACTGGGAATCAAGTAGGAGAACAGTCCTGTCAAGAATATGGAGAATGCGACCTCCTTCTGAGACTCCCTCTTCTTCTAGCATCTCATCCTACGTTGTGCAACCTCTTTCTATTCTGCACTTTGCACTGTACCTTCTGAGCAAAGCCTACTTGCATTCTCAAATCTTATAACATCTGTTTGTGCAGGAGCCATGGAATAAAGAAATATTGGGGGTTTGATACATCCAGCAGCTTTACTCCTGTTACGTTGTTAGGGAGAGCACCAGCTATAGGTATGAACTGCTAAATGGCACAGCTGGTGTCACATCAGTGATGCATATTAATAGATGTCATGATCCATTTGCTCGACAAAAATGGTGCCCAAACAAAGTGTGCTCCTGAAACCACTTCCGTGGCCTCAACTTTGTAACAGGATCCAAAGCCAAAACTCGCAGAAGTTCTACAAAACACTCACTGCCAAATGGGATTGTGTTGGAGCAGGAGTTGGCAGCAAAGCATAATCCATGTCACGGGATTAGCAACTAAACACCTTGGTTAATGCTCAGGGGACACAGGTTTAAATCCCACCATGACTGCTCGTGGAACTTGAATTTAACCTCAAACATCATCCCAGGATCTTTAACTTTCTTTTTTAACCCTCTAAGTTTTGCTCTAGAGTTTCCAGGCATTTGAGATTAAGACTAGATCCTCCAGCAAGCAACCCGAATCAAAAGCCTTACGGGTATTGATTTTTTTTTTTTCTTTTTACTTCATTTAATACTTCCATTACTTAGTTATAGAGCTTTTGAAGAAAATCAAAATAGAGAGTATTTTAGTTTCGGATGGTTGGAGGTAAAAATATCTTTTAGTGAAGCAGCCACATCTAGGTCCAATCAGATTCCCAGATCGTTTAGGTGCATGCGAATCCAAAGCCATTGTCTTATTTTCAGCATCAATAAACAAAAAGTCCATTGCTTCTGTCTCTTCCATGTTCTGCAGTATAGAATCTTTGATACCTGAGGTACTCAATGAACTCAATTCAGAATTAAAATGTCCAAAATCAAACTGGGATCCCGGGGCCTGCTTAGTTCCCGTAGATAAGAAAACACATCGCCTCTTAGGTGATATTGCATGTTTTTGTTTGTTCATTCACCTTCCCTGCTACATCCCAAATCCAAGGGCCTGAAATTATACTTCTGAAAAGAAGAGTGATTGTCCTCAGAATTTCTAATTGTAAGTCCGGGCAGCCAGCACTCTGATACTGCACATCCATTCTTCATATCTGCCGATTTTCCCAACTTCAAAAGAATTCTTCATTACATGTGTGAAGACATAATTGACAGCTCCCAGATTACTTGGATTTCTACCCGATAGTTCAATCTGATGTTGTTCTGTAAACATTGATTTCCAATCACAAAACAATGATTCAAAGATATTTGACGCAAAACAATTGAATTTTAAGCAAATCAATGGGCATTAATGTCTAGCCCATGAAAACTAAACTCTGGTTTCAAGAAGATCTACTCCCACATGTACATTCTCCAGAAAAACTGCACGTTCTGCACAAGGCTGACGAGCACACCACCTAATGGTTAAACTGGTATTGCAGCACCATGATCATAACGCACAAACGTGAACCAGAAAGACCAAAATCAGTTGCCCTATCTTGTTTAATCCCCATTTCCTCAATCAGTTTGAAAGCTAAACCACAGGGCGGCCTGGAACAGAACCTCTAACAGAGGGTCAATAAGCTTACATTCATTTTGTCACTACAGAACTTTGAGAAGTGAAAATATCTTTTGAGAACTTGTGAACTATACAAGAGAACTCACATTTCAGTCATGTCCTTACTGCAACTGAAAGGCTTAATGTCCAAAGGCTCTCATTCAATCGGGCTTCAAAATGTAAAGGGTAGCTAAATTCACATCAAATGGAAATAAGGCTTTTGGACCTTTTGACCAATGGTTAGGGTTTGGGGCACAACTGTCCCACCAAAGATTCCTGAAGAGAATCTCACCCCCTGTTTGGGTCAGAGAGCTTGCTGGATCTTCAATCAATCAGGCCGCTGATTGGCTGCTGGGGTTTTGTTGCCAGGATTACAAACCTGCCCTTGTTGGAGCTCAGGTGTATCAGAATCTCCAGACCTTGGCACCACCACGGACACTATGGCTAATGCTAGGACATTATCATGCCACCTCCACTCCCCTTACCGACCCCTGAACCTCAGATAGAGGGTCTACACAGACAATTGTTGGTGTTGACTAGGGGCGTAGGATGAAGGTCATAGGGACAGAAGAGGCAGGCTGTTCAACAGCAAATGTAGAAGAATGCCCGAGGTCCAGTTCCCAAGCCTTAAACCAATCAAGTGATCCCACCCCACCCCATAATTGCTTTGTATACCCTAAAACCAACAAACTGCCCACAATGGGTGACCGGTTGGTTAGGCCAACTTCCTGTAATCCCACCTGGAGCTGTAACTGCAGCCTGAACATCTAGGGCTCTGCAGTAGGCATTATTTACCTCTTGAGGGCTTTTACTGGGAATGAGGCAGCAAAGTCACCCATGGCCTGTCTTGTTTAGAACTTCAAAACAGGAAAATGGAGAGTATATTCCCAATGCCAACCCAATGATCCATCCTATCAATCACATTCCTCACTGTGGGTGCAAGAGTCTGTTGTTGGAATGCTGTTATTTAATGCTGACACAATAATCTATTCAAGCAATGTCTAACTGACTGTAACAGTTGAAATATATTCCATAAACCAGCATAAAATTTTGCTTATAACAAAGTAGATTTTGTTTTTTTGGCAAGAAAAAACAACAGATTGCTGTGGTATCTAAAATACTACAAAGATAAAAGCATGAAGGAATATGTGGAGTCTCAATTTTAAAATGGTGGCTCCTGGCAATATTTAAAAGTAATAATTAGAGTTTGTTGTGCCTACAGTTTCCATAAATAAAAGTGCTCATTCTATACAAAATGGATGCCTCTCATACACTGCCTAACAATCAAACATCACACAAACAAGGTAAAGTTGTAAAAATTACCTATATATTTTATATCTGGTTGTAAATCCTTGACGATATCTTTCCACAAAGGATAAATATCCCCTCGAGTTGTGGAAAGGACCTCTGTCCGATATAAGCCAATCAAACTGCTTGGTGGCATGGTTCTGGGTGGCTGTAGGATCCTGGTGGGAAGGCTTTACTGTTATATGATCCCATATAAACAGTAGGTAGATGAATTCAATAAACCTCCAGTTCATGCTTTTCTTTCAGCCACTTTCTGTTCATTCTTGCTCCATTCTGTGGAGTCCTGGAGGGGAATAACAGAAAGCATTTTTAATACATCTCTCAATGCATGAACATCAAAGAAAAGATGGGGATGAGCAAAGGTCATTTCTATCACATTTACCTTGTTTCTTTAAGCTCAGCAAGCAGCTGCATTTGAACTCGCCCATTTTCCTTCCAGACCACATACCCTTAAGTGACAGCTTAGGTTTGTTTTATCTTTACTATTCAATATTTCACTAACCTCAATAACACCCCTAACTTTTAGCTGCTCTCGGGATTGTAGAAATTGAGTTTCTCAAATCCTCACCAGTGATTTTAGTGAGGGAGAACTGATGGTAATAAGTTGGTCCAGCAAGGGAGAGATCAGAGCAGTCATGTACATGGTATCATGAAATTATAGAGTGGCATAAGTAAAGCCCTCAATCATTGACATAATTAATTACTTGGGTAGAGTAACAATGTGTAACAGGAATATATGATCACATTAGAGTAGACATGGAGGGCGACATGGCTTTGTTCTATACCAAAACAATGCTGCAATTCTGTGATCTTAATGACAACATCCAACTTAGGTTACATATGGCGCTCTTAGTTCACCAGCTACACAGGATCACTGTAAAAGTGGCTTTAAATGATAACAGCCACCACTTCTCAAGATGATGCAGCTCCTGATACATCACAATGTCCCAAGCCTGAAAGGTTCTTTTACTTGAGCAGCCAGGAAGATCCAGTAGTCAGAAATGAAAATCCCCAATCATCAAATCTGAAAAGAAACGGCGCATTGAAAACACACAGTGGGATTGGAAATAATGGAGATGCATTTTCACTGGGACTCTTTCCAGTGAAACCATGCTGGTCAAATGGGGATTGGGTAAAGCTTTTATTTTGGACTTAATGAAGAATTACGATTCTGAGGGAAAGACTATTTCCTCTGGTTGAGGAATGAGTGATGAGGGGGTCATCAATTTAAATCTACATGAAGTGAGATGGCAGGATGCTCAGGAAAATCTTTCTTCACGCAGAAGCCTGGTAAAGCAGAAACATTTATCACACTGCAATTGGTTGAAGACACTGTGGTTTTTCAGTCTTCTTTGTTGCAGAAAGATGCATTCTGAATTTCTACAGATATGTTGGGCTGATTGGACTCCTCTGTTGTAAAGAACAACTATAAGCTTCAACATAGAACTTCAAAACCTTCCATAAGCAGCTGTATAATTTATTTACCTACACACATGCATATAGGAATGTATTTTTAAAATAATTTCCCCTCCCTGGTTACCCTGCAGAAGGTAGGCAGAAAGTGAGCTGTCTTCTTGAACTAGTAAAACGTAGTTTTTGGTATGTTAGGCGGGGAGTTCCAGGATTTTGACCCAATAATGATGAAACAGCAACATTGTTCCAAGTCAGAATGGGGTCAGACTTGGAGGAGATTCTGCAGGTTGTGGTGTACCTATGTATTTGTTGCCCTTGTCCTTTAAAGTGCTAGACGTCATGGATTTGAAGGTGATGTTGGAGGAGTCTTGTACATTACTGCAGTCTATCTTGTAGATGATACACACTGCTGCAATTATGCATTGATGATGAAGGGAGTGAATGTTGATGGTAGTGGTGGTGGATGTGGTGCCAATTAATGGGCAGCTTTGTCATGGACAGTATCAAGCTTCTGGAGGGTTGCTGGAGTTGCACCCATCCAGGCAAATGTGGAATATTCTGTCACATTCTGGATTGGTACCAGGTAAATAGTGTATGGGCAATTGGGAGACAGGAGTTGAATTCTGACCTGCTCTTGTTCAGTATTTATATGTCTGGTTCAGTTCAGTTTCTGGTCAGTAGCAACACCTCAGATGTTGACTGGGTAGTAATCAGCAGTGGCAACATCAGTAAATTTCAATGGGCAATGGTTAATGTTTTGCTGTTGGAGATAGCCGTTTCTCTGGCACATGAATGGTGAGAATGTTGCTTGCCGCTTATCAGCCAAACAGCGCATTTTCCAAGACTTGCTGCGTGTGGATACGGACAACTTCAGTATCTGAATAATCAAGAACCACTGTGCTAAAAATTGTGCAATCATTAGTGATCATCTCTATTTCTAGCCTTATGATGGAGGGAAGGTCATTGATCAAACAGCAGAAAATGGTTGGGCCTAGGACATTACTCTGAGCAACTGCAGTGGTTGAGATGACTGACTTTAACAATCAAAACCATTTTCCTTCATGCTAGATATGACTTCACCCAGCAGAGAGTTTTTTTCCCTATAATTCCCATTAATTCCAGCTTTGTTTCAGGTTCCTTGAAGCTACATTCAGTCAAATGGGGCATTGATGTCAAATGCGGTCATTCTCATCTCTGGAGTTCAACTCTTTTTGTCCATGTTGGACCAAGGTCAGATCAGGAGCCTATTGGTCCTTGGTTGAATCCTAACTGAGCCACAGTGAGGTTACTTCTTTGCAGGCGCTATTTAACAGCATTGTCAATGATCCCTTTTCGCACTTTGCTGATGTTGGAGATTAGGTTTAAAAGGTGGCAAATGGCTGGGTTAGATTTGTCTTCCTTCTATGCCCAAGATATACCTGCACAATTCTCTATATTAGTGAGTGAATACCAGCTTTGCAGCTGTATTGGAACAGGGTGTAATTATTTTTGAAGCCTTTTTGTACACACTGATTTATAATTAAGATATTGCTTTGACATATTGACATGCTAGTATGAACTCGCAAGCAACAACTAAATGTTCAATTCCCACCCGAACACCCCATACAGTGATCTCCCTTAGCCAAAATAAAGTATTGCTTTGGAGTATTTCAACGACTTGGCTCTCAAACAGTCAACCCTCAATTCCTCATTACGAAACAAGTGAAAGCATTAAAATTATCTTTTGTTGCATTCCAGTAACATGTGCAAGCCCCAATTATGACATCAAGTCAGGGGGTGAGAAAGCCAAGGAAGAGGCTGGCCAAGAATTTTACAGGTTGACAATTTTAACTTTAATGAGCGCAGCTAACCACTGTCGCCTCTTATAATGGGTTACAAATCCATCAGACTTATTCATTCTGACTGTCAAAGACAAATCCCAACTGTCCAATTAGAACTTGTTCCCACGTCAGGACATTATAGTTTTGAAGTCGGACGTTGAACTAATGATTAGATCTGAGCAGAAAGGTGGCTTTGTACCAAGTGATCACTGATTCAGAAGTAGCTTGGTACAAAATGCCATCTGCAACCAGGCAAGTGACAGATGTAAACAGACAAAGCACATACTGACTGGGTAACATAGCAAAGGCACAGATCCTTTTTTAAAAAAAGGCAGCGATAAAATAAATTAAAATTACATTCAAAAGATCTACAGGTCCCCAATGAACAATATAATTGTGATCCATTCCAGGTGTAAACATTTTATCACGGTGGTAAAACATCTTGCCTCCTGGAAAATCTTAAATCATTTTTCGCCCTAAATTCCTCTCCTGCTGGAGGCAGGAAAGATTTCAGCTTCTCCGGCCTGGAAGTGGAACCTCATTCCAACACTGCTGGAATTGAACCAGCAGTAGGTGGGAGAGTGGCCTGAACAGTAGGGGCCTTTTTTCTGAGTAGGTGGGAGAAAGGTGGTACCTGGGGAGATATAGGGGCCTGGTTGCTGTAGGCATAATCTTCATTCAAAGCCGCTCAACAGCTGAATGACAGACTGAGCAGAACTTGGAGGCTATTAAGATCAGGACACTTTGGTTTCTTTCAACTCCTTGTCTCGATTCCCTCTCATTCCCACTCACCTGTGATCTAGATTCTGTGTTGATCCCTGGCCCCACTACCAGCAACAACCAATTCCCAACGTAGCTGCTGGGTCTTGGAGAGATACCACCTTTGATTGGCTGCCATCTCCTGGGGACAGGATTTACACCTCTGGACTTCAAAATCCTTGGAAGGCCCCACATGCTGGCTAGCTATATGCCTGACTTATATATCTACCCCAACAGATACAACATGGGGACTCTCACCATCTCTCCAACCAGCAAATAAGAAACCTGAGGATGGCATTATATTCTGTCTTGTCTTTGGGCAAATGTGGCCATCACTTTGCTACCCGCAAACATCCAGGAGAAACATAACTAGAAGAAATCTCAAATCCTGGAAAAGCATGTATCCCTACTTCTTTCTGATTCAGCAATGACAACTGATCCAAACTGACACCTTCATTCATACTGCGTCCCGATTTTCCAATGTATCATTGAAACAATTCCTGAATTATATGGCGTTCCACCAAAAGTGACTGAAATGCAGTAACTTATACAGAATCATCCAGCATAGAAGGAAGCTATTTGGCCAATGGTGGCTCAGTGGTTAGCATTGCTGCCTCACAGCGCCAGGGACTGGGGTTCGATTCCAACCTCAGGCAACTGTCTGTGTGGAGTTTGCACATTCTCTCGGTGACTGTGTGGGTTTCCTCTGGGTGCTCTGGTTTCCTTCCACAACCCAAAGATGTGCAGGTTAGGTGAATTGGCCAAGCCAAATTGCCCATAGTTTTCAGGGATGTGTAGGTTAGGTGTATTAATCAGGGTAAATATCGGATAATAGGGTAGGGAAATAGGTCTGGGTGGGTTACTCTTCAGAGGGTCGGTGTGGACTCGTTGGGCTGAAGGGCATATTTCCACACTGTAGGGATTCTATGTCTACCAAATGATGCCCGAATCAAGATTTCAGATTAATCCAATGCTATCACTCTCCTTGTTAGTCCAGACATTCTAAGTTGCAGACAGTGGCAATCAGCATTCTCAACTTCCCAGGGTGATGCAATTAAATGAAGATGCGACTATGCAGCCTCACACATCACTCCATAAGCTCTTGACTACTCAGGATATCGGACTCAGTACCTTCTGGCTGATGGTAAGTTCTATTTCTAGTATGCCATTTTCAAATCAACCTGTTCAGAAATATTTTTACACACCTCTGGAGCAGGTGGGACTTGACCCTGGATCTCCTGGTTCAAAGATAGGGACATGATCACTGCACAACTTGTTATGAATATACCCTGAGGTGCATTTAACTCAGTGACTTGTGCAATCAAGGATAAATCCTTTCAGCGTGTGGATGCAATCATCTGTTGTTTGACTTTGCCAGCTTTAAATGTGTTAACAGGGAAGAGGCGTTTTATTGCCTGATGATATGTTCAGACAGCCCTTCAATGCAGTAAAGCCATTTACTTGCTGTAGAAGCCTATCTGCAGGTGCAGTAAATCTGAACAAAGCCCTCGTGTTTGTTCTGGTGAAATTGTAAGAATCTTTCTGCGGAACAAATATTGACTGATTTATCTCCTCCCTTGAAGTGCTAGTGTTTCAAGTAATCCATTAAAAAGAATAAGAGATTTTGAGACAGATGAGACTGGGCCAGACTTAAAAGGGACATAGCAGCAGTGACAGAATTACACAGGTTCAGGGTTAATATAGACTATAATTCATTGGTTTAAGGTCATATTTAAAAGGGAAATAGCCAGGAACGGGTAGAGCAGCTCAGTTTGGAAAGTTACCAAGAAAGGTCTGGAAGAAGAACATATTGGATTCTGCTTTGTTCAGATCATTGCGAAAGTGCACTTGCAGTACCGACCCTGAAACATCTAATCTTCATGGCAATTAGAATTATGTCAAAACCTTATTTAATCTCATATCTGTCACAGGCACCTGAATATTTTGGACTGAGAACTTTTAAAATATCAATTCTACCATTTCAAATGCCCTCGCACCAGCTATTACTTAAGGGTTCAGTGCCCTGTTTATTTCCACAGCCCCCTCATAATTAATTCAAGTTGATAATCATCAGCACGGTGGCTCAGTGATTAGCACTGATGCCTCACAGCACCAGGGACCCAAGTTCAATTCACACTTGTCTGTGTGAAATTTGCGCATTCTCCCTGTGTCGACATGGTTTTCCTCTGGGTGTTCCGGTTTGCAAGTGAGGTGGAGCTTTGCGCTTAGCAAGGACCCAACCAAAAGGAGAAAGGTAAATTATGAGTCAATTAATTGGTTGAGATTTAAACACTGACTTCTCACTCTTCAATCAGTACAAAGGAATCATTACCATTCCTGGCAGGGAGACCAAACCTCGATTTAACTTCATTTGAACAATGTTCAACTCTCTCAGTACTGAGCTCGGGTATTAGCCAACATTGCATGCTCCAAAACCTGGCAATAGAGCATCAGAAATAAAACTAGGCAATGACCGTCTCTAACAACCATCTAACCACCGCCCCTTGACATTCAATGGCATTACCATCTCTGAATTCCCCACTATCAACATTATTGGGGTTACTATTGACAAGAAACTCACTTAGAGTCATAGAGATATACAGCATGGAAACAGACCCTTCAGTCCAATTTGTCCATGCTGACCAGATATCCCATACTAATCTAGTCCCACTTACCAGCACCCGGCCTATATACCTCCAAACCCTTCCCATTCATATACCCATCCAGATGCCTTTTAAATGCTGTAATTGTAACAGCCTCCACTACTTCCTCTGGCAGCTCATTCCATACACGTACCACTCTCTGCATGAAAAAGTTGCCCTTCAGGAAAGATTACCCAAGATGTCACTCTTTTATCTTTCCCCTCTCACCCTAAACCTATGCCCTCTAGTTCTGGACTCCCCTATCCTAGTGGAAAGGAGAAAGTGAGGACTGCAGATGCTGGAGATCAGAGCTGAAAAATGTGTTGCTGGAAAAGCGCAGCAGGTCAGGCAGCATCCACGGAGCAGGGGAATCGACATTTCGGGCATAAGCCCTTCCTGAAGAAGGGCTTATGCCCGAAACGTTGATTCTCCTGCTCCTTGGGTGCTGCCTGACCTACTGCGCTTTTCCAGCAACATTTTTTTCAGCTTCTACCCGAGTGAAAAGACTTTGTCTATTTATTCTATCCGTGCCCCTCATGATTTGATAAACCTCTGTGAGGTCACCCCTCACTGAAAACCAATTACTCCTACCAAGCCAAACCAGGTTGTCCTATGGGAACACAATGTTATGCAGCCAGTGACCTATTGGAGCCCAAGATCAACTAAAAGGGCAGGGCTGCCAGGTTATAAAGACAGGAAAGAAAGATGGCATTATCACATCACAAGTCTGACTTGTTGCTGAATAATGATTTTTATTAATTAGGACTGATCAAAGTTCAGTCAATTCAGAATAAGTTGTGCTATGGCAAATATTAAGACTAATCATTGTGAATGTGGAAAGTACAAATCCATGTTATTCCTAAATGAGCAATCACAAGGAATACCATTATATTTTCAAAGCTTATTCAGCTTATAGATCTTGACAACATCCTTATAAATCTTTTCTGAACCCTTTCAAGTTTCACAACATCCATCCTATAGCAGGGAGACCAGCATTGCATGCAATATTCCAAAAGTGGCCGAACCAATGTCCTGTACAGCGTAACATGACCTCCCAAACTCGTAACATAAACACAGCTGTCACAAAAGCAGGTCAGAAGCTAGGATCCTGTGGTGAGTAACTCACCTCTTGACTCCGCAAGGCCTGTCTACCAGCTGCAAGACACAAGTCAAGATTGTGATGGAATCCTCCCCACTTGCCTGGATGGTGCAGTTCCAACACTCAAGAAGCTCGACACCATCCAGGACAAACCAGCTCACTAGATTGGCATTATATCCACCGGCATCCATTCTCTTCATCACTGATGCTCAGTAGTAGCAGTGTGTACAATCTACAAGATGCACTGCAGAAATTCACCAAAGATCCCTCGGCAGCACCTCCCAAACCCATGACCAGTTTCATCTAGAAGAACCAGGGCAGCAGATACACGGGAATACCACCACCATCACCTGCAAGATCCTGACTTGGAAATATTGCTGTTCCTCCACCGTTGCTGGGTAAAAATCCTGGAATTCCATCTCAAAGGGCATTGTATGTCAACCTATAGCACATAGACTGCATCGGTTCAAAAAGGCAGCTCACCACTACCTTCTCAAGGGCAAGTAGGGACGGGCAATAAATGTTGGCCAGCCAGTGAAGCCTACATCCCACAAATGAATAAAAATGTATTGTCGCTTGGACAAGCTGACATTGGTGGAATAGAGTTGATCCTACCTTTTAGAATTTAAGATATCATAGCAGGAGTAGGCCATTCTACCTTTTGAGCCCACTCTACTATCCAATGGGATTGTGGTAATCTTCCAATTATGACATCATTTTCCTGCATCTGTATACATTTAATATAATCCTTTTATGTACATTTCTAACACATAGAAATCTATTAGATTAGATTAGATTAGATTAGATTAGATTACTTACAGTGTGGAAACAGGCCCTTCGTCCCAATAAGTCCACACCGACCCGCCGAAGCACAACCCACCCAGACCCATTCCCCTACATTTACCCCTGCACCTAACACTACGGGCAATTTAGCATGGCCAATTCACCTGACCTGCACATTTTTGGACTGTGGGAGGAAACCGGAGCACCCGGAGGAAACCCACGCAGACACGGGGAGAATGTGCAAACTCCACACAGTCAGTCGCCTGATGCGGGAATTGAACCCAGGTCTATGGTGCTGTGAGGCAACAGTGCTAACCACTGTGCCCCTGTGCCGTTCTAGTCTCAATCTCAAATATTCTTAATACTTGTGCATCCACAGCTCTCTGGGGTAAACAAATTCAACAATTTATCACAGAATCATGATGGTTCAGAAGGAGGCCAATTAGCCCATTGTGCCAGCACCAGCTCTATTACCACCCTCTAAACGGGGAGATTCCCCCTTAACCATGTCTGGAATGGCCTATTTCTTATTGTGATATTGCATCCACTGCCCCTAAAATCTCCCAAACCAGGAAAACACTCCTCCTGCATCTAACCTGCCAAGGATTTTAATCATTTGAAATGGATCACCTTTCATTTTCCTAAATTCAAGGAAATAAAGCATCCAGTCTATTTAAACATTTCTCATAGAACAATCCATCCCAGTAATCAGTTGGTGAACATTCAGTACACATGAGAAGTATATCTTTCATTGATAAGGAAACCAAAACTGTACACATTCTTCAGATGTGGCCTCACTAAGCCTCTATATAATTGTAATAAGATGTCTTTACTTCTATACTCAAATCCTCTTGCAATAAAGGCTAATACCAGCTTGTTTTTTTTATTGTTTGCTGAACCTGCATGTTAACTTTCAGTGAGTCATGAACAAGGACACCCAAGTCCCTTTGAAGTTCAACACTCCCCAAGACCATTTAAGAAATGCACTATTTCTGTGTTTCCTATCGAAGTGGAGAATCTCACATTTTACCATATTGCATTGCATCAACCAAATGTTTGTCCACTCACTTGGCCTCCACAAGGTCCCGGAAAACATCTTTTGATTCTCCTCACAACTCTCACGTAGTTTTGTGTAATCTGCAAATTTGACAACGTTACATTTAATATCAACATGCAAATCATTAATTTAGATACTGGATGGCCAGAGCTGAAGCACTAATCCTCGTGGTATTTTTTCATAGTTTCTAAGATGGCATGATTAATACTCTTTAATTAGAAAGAGTATGAGAGGCTGCTACTGACACACAATGATGCCTACAGCAGGAAAAAAAAACTGGAATTCTAGATAGTTCAGGTTCTGGGGAATCAGAAGGTCTGATCTTCATGGTCTGTAAAAAGCTGAAAACAGACAATGCCAAAAATAAATCCTAATCATAGAGTCAATGAATCATAGAGATGTACAGGCTGGAAAACAGACCCTTCGGTCCAACCTGTCCATGCCGATCAGTTATCCCAACCCAAGCTAGTCCCACCTGCCAGCACCTGGCCCATATCCCTCCAAATCCTTCCTATTCATATACCCAGAGCTGAAAATGTGTTGCTGGAAAAGCGCAGCAGGTCAGGCAGCATCCAAGGAACAGGAGAATCGACGTTTCGGGCATATGCCCTTCTTCAGGCTTATGCCCGAAACGTCGATTCTCCTGTTCCTTGGATGCTGCCTGACCTGCTGCGCTTTTCCAGCAACACATTTTCAGCTCTGATCTCCAGCATCTGCAGTCCTCACTTTCTCCTATTCATATACCCACCCAAATGCCTCTTAAATGTTGCAATTGTACCAGCATTCACCACATCCTCTGGCAGCTCATTCCATACACGTACCACTCTCTGTGTGAAAAAGTTGCCCATTAGGTCTCTTTACCCAAATGCCTTTAAATGTTGCAATTGTACCAGCATTCACCACATCCTCTGGCAGCTCATTCCATACACGTACCACTCTCTGTGTGAAAAAAAGTTCTGGACTCACCAACCCCAGGGAAAAGACTTTGCCTATTTATCCTATCCATACCCCTCATAATTTTGTAAACCTCTATAAGGACACCCCTCAGCCTCCGACACTCCAGGGAAAATAGCCCTAGCCTGTTCAGCCTCTCCCTATAGCTCAAATCCTCCAACCCTGGCAACATCCTTGTAAATC
>NC_057739.1:11436530-11452732 GCF_004010195.1 Chiloscyllium plagiosum | reverse complement strand
TTACAGTGTGGAAACAGGCCCTTCGGCCCAACAAGTCCACACCGACCCGCCGAAGCGCAACCCACCCAGACCCGTTCCCCTACATTTACCCCTTCACCTAACACTACGGGCAATTTAGCATGGCCAATTCACCTAACCTGCACATTTTTGGACTGTGGAAGGAAACCGGAGCACCCGGAGGAAACCCACGCAGACACAGGGAGAATATGCAAGCTCCACACAGTCAGTCGCCTGAGGCGGGAATTGAACACAGGTCTCTGGCACTGTGAGGCAGCAGTGCTAACCACTGTGCCACTGTGCTGCCCAAAAGTATCTCCCCCATTTTCTGTGGCTCCACACAAAGGCCGCCTAGCTGACCTTTGAGGGGGTCCTATTCTTTCCCTAGTTACCCTTTTGTCCTTAATATATTTGTAAAAACCCTTTGGATTCTCCTTAATTCTATTTGCCAAAGCTATCTCATGTCTCCTTTTTGCCCTCCTGATTTCCCTCTTAAGTATACTCCTGCAACATGTTCAAAGAAACAATGGACACGAGGGGTTGCTATCAAATTTAGGCAACATTCCAAGATGTTAGGTTAATCTTTTGCACAGGATAATTTTCCTCTGCCTGAGTATCATTGAGTGTTCCTGTAAATTAGCTCTGGTCATCTAGGAGTGTGTCTCAATTAACACAACAACTAAGTAACTGCCATGGGCACATCTCTAAAAGCACAAAGCACTTGTCTTTGAGTCTTTGCCTACCTACTACCATTTGCTTTCTTAGAAGTTGGAAGGCAGAGAAGTAAACATCACCAGACCGTGACTTCTAAGCTACTAGACTGACATATTGAGAAAGTAAACAGATGAACGAACATTGCCAAGAACAAAGAAAAGATCTACAATAACGAGAAACGCAATTATGCCATCTCTGGGTGCACGAAACAATACATCTCTTTCTCCTGAGCCAACAGCTGATACAAAATTCAACCCAAATTAGATCCCCAGCTGCCGTTATGTAATGTTTACCGATTAAGTTACAATCAACCTGAGATCATAAATTAATAATCATTCAAAAACAGACTGACATCAGGGAAATTTTTTAAAATACCTCTGAAGAACTTGGACAGAAACAATCAGACATTTATTTTATGAGCAGTCAAAAGATATTTATATTTGAATCACATTAATTCTTGTTAAGTTTTTGTGCTGATCAATGAGGTGTGCTGTCGCAGGACAGCAACAACAGACACAAGAGAATGGAATCTGGGCAGAGAGGCCTGTGATCATGTTAGGATGGAATTGTGGGTGCGAGAGATTACAAGTGATAAAGAGGAGGCCAAAGGCTTCTTTAAAGGAATGAGGGTGGAAAGATCTTTTGTCAAATTTAGGTTTACAAGAGAGCTTTACAAGGCTACACAGATTAGGCCTGTGTGTCCACTAGAAGAGTCAAAGGTGATTAAATTGAAACAATATGAGATCCTGAACAGACTTTGGGAGAAGCTAGAACTAGGACTCACAGTTTAGGAATAATGGGTTGTCTGCATAAAATAGCGATGAAGTTTTCTTTCTCTTTCAGAGGTTTAAGAGTCTTTGGAATTCCCTTCCTAAAAATGCAGTGGTGCAGGATCTTTAAATATTTTTAAGGCTGAGGGAGGTAAATTCTTGGTTACTATGGGAATGAAAGATTATTGAGGACATGCAGGAGTATCAAGTTGAGGTTAAAATCAGATCAGCCATGAATGGGAGAGTAGGTTCAAAGGGCCGAATAGCCAACTCTTGTACCTTGCTCGCATGAATATTTATTATGGATCCACCTTTTCTTTTTTTCCCCATCAGTTAGGCTATTATGAAGCCTTTATCCCTGCCTGTTTTGTGTGGTTGTTGCTAGATGTGGTCATTTTCCACAAGTGAACTTGGGGTTTTATCTTTTATGTAAAGAAATGAACTGAATAAGCTGTGAAAATATAATGTAAAGTTGGTATTCCCTGGGATTGCTTATTTAGGAATAACATGGATTTGTACTTTCCACATTCACAATGATTAGTCCTGATATCTGCCACAGCACTACTTGTTCTGAATTGACTGAACTTTGATCAGTCCTAATTAATATAAATCATTATTCAGCAACAAGTCAAACTAGTGATGTGACAATGCCATCTTTCATTTCTCTCTTTATGACCTGGCAGCCTGCCCTTTTAATTGATCTTGGGCTCCAATGGGCCACAGGCTACATAGCATTGAGTTCCCATAAGACAACCTGGTTTGGCTTGGCAGGAGTAATTGGTTTTCAGTGAAAATCGATAACGGTGAGAGATCATAATGAACCATGTATAAAATTTTTAAAAAATCCTTCAAAGAACTGAAAATTAGAATGAGATTAACAATAAGCAATGAGAAGATAAAGCAGGGATTTTACAATGAGATGGATTGAGGAGAATAGGACAGCTTAGAAGAAGCCATTGCTGAACTTTTAAAATGAGAATAGTATGAATTCACACATGGAGTAGATCTGCGTGTGGTGTTTTTATATGGCTTCCAAACCAGACCGGCAGTGTACCTTTAAGACAGTTAGACATCACAGTGTGTGATGTCCCTGTATAAAAGATCAATGCTTCCAGTCACTCTCTGCTGTATGCAATGGAATCAGTGCTGTGAGCTAAGCCAGTTAAATATATGCAATGTAACAGTAAAGATATATCAGCATAAGATGCAGTTTATGTGCAAGTCAGAGATACTGAAACAGTAAATAATTTTGTTAATAAAGACATCTGTCGCAACAAGAACCCAAACTTTACGATTTGATTTTATGTAAGCTAATATGGAGGGAGACACTCACAACATGGGGCAACACGGTGGCTCAGTGGTTAGCACTGCTGCCTCACAGCACCAGCGTCCTAGTTTCGATTCTAGCCTTGGCGACTGTCTGTGTGGGGTTTGCACATTCTCCCTGTGTCTGCATGGGTTTCCTCTGGGTGCTCCGGTTTCCTCCCACAGTCACAAAGATGCGCAGGGCAGGTGAATTGGCCATGCTAAATTGCCCATAGTGTTAGGTGCATTGGTCAGAGGGTAATGGGTCTGGGTGGGTTACTCTTCAGAGGGTTGGTGTGGACTGGTTGGGCCGAAGGGCTTGTTTTCACACTGTAAGGAATCTAATCCAATCTAAAACAAAACATAACAGCTGACATTGATAAAGAACCATGGCCAGCTCTGACACTGAGGCCACAAAGGCTTCAGCGTCGGCGGTGGAGGAGACCGGAGCCAGGAACTTGGTGACCAATGACTGGAGAGAACGTCGGTGAGGAGAGGGGCAGAGCAGGAGGTATGAGACCAGGTCCATGGTTGCAGGAGTGGCAGCAACGTGGAGGCAAATCTGCACCAAGCCCGCAGAGCCCATTATAGAGATCTGTGGCAGATGTCCAGCAGTGAATGGAGGAGTACTAGAGGGTAACAGGAAGGAGAGGGAAAGATGAACTCTGTTGAAATAAAATCTTGCACTCTATTCAATGTTTCAAAGATGGTGCCAGGGCATGGCAACATCTTTCTTTTTGCATGAGAGGAAACACTTTTCACCGTTCATGTGACAATAAAACTAAATCTAATCTGATCTAAATCTCATCTAATTATCATTATTGATGTTTGACCCAAGTAACCATGTCAGTGATTGTGGAACTAACAGCTCTCTAAAATACTGTTGATTAGAATACTGCTCTTTCAGCCCTCAAGTTTTGCAGGAAACTCATTCTAATGCTGTGCATGTGATATTTGACTCATTCTCTTCCATCAGCCACAGTTAAAGGTAGAGACTCCTCATACAGGTTCAGTGCAGGTAGCTCCACTGCCTCACCATGATGGCTACTCTTCACCAATGCATTTTGGGACTACATGTGGCCAGGCCATTGATCATGAGGATGATGGAGCCAACTTGGTCACCTGAAGAGCAGCTGACTGTTCAAACACAGATACTTTCCGGCAAATCACACAGAACAGCAGACAAGCAGACAATCTTTGGGTCTTTTTTTTGTCATTAGATCAGCCAACTAGAATATTATTAACGTGGCACTGAACGAATGAATGCAGGAGCTATGGTTATAAACTCAGATTGGCCCTAATCCAAGAGGTTTCATCACATAACCTCTCAGCTCTGATCACCCACCCAACCATCCATCACCCTCCCGTCATTGTCCAATCCCCTGACTTGCTGCCTTTTCCACAACTACAAGGTGGACAAACTGAATAGAATCCAAAGAAAGAAAGAACAAATCAGCACAGGAACAGACCTTTTGGCCCTCCAATTCTGCATCACCACATTTTGTCTTTCCAGACTGTTTTCAATTACACTATCTGCATCTCCCTTTTCCCTATTATTTTCCATTCATGTACTCGTCCTGGTACTTCTTGAATACTTCTACCACCTCCTGTGGTAACACGTTCCAGGCACTCACCACTCTTTGTATGAAAAACTTGCCTCGCACATCTCTTTTAAACATCACCTTCACCACACCTTGAACCTATATCCCCTAGTAATTAACCCCTCATACTTTCCCCTGTATCTATGCCATTCACAATCATATGATTTTCTATGAGGTTGTCTCTCAACCTCTTGCATTCCAATGAAAACAAATCCAGTCTATTCAACTTTCTTCGTAGCTAATACCCCCCACACCAAGCAACATCCTGGTAAACTTTTTCTGTATCCTCTCCACAGCATCCATATCTTTCTGATAGTATGGTGACCAGAACTGTATGCAATATTCCAAATGTGGTCTAACTAAAGTTCTAAATAGCTGCAGTGTAACTTGTCCACCCTTATACTCAACGCCCCTTCCAATGAAGGCAATCATGCCATAAGCCTTTTTCACTACTTTATCTATCTGTGTTTTCATCTTCAGTGACCTGTGGACCTGCACACCAAGATCCCCCTGCATATCAATACTCTTAAGGTTCTGCCATTCACTTTGTAATTTCCACCTGTACTTAACTCCTCCCCCAAAATGCATCAGCTCACATTTGTGTGGATTAAACTTCATCTACTTTTTTTCCTGCCCATGCCTCCAACTGATCTCTATCCTGCTGTACCCTCTGATAATCCTCCACACTGTCCGCATCTCCACCAATCTTTCTATCACCTGCAAACTTATTAGTAACACACACACATATGCACCTTTCTGCCATAGGAAAGGATGATCAAACTGTCCTCCTGTAATGAAGAAACCAAGGCATGTAAGCTGATTGCTTAGCACACAAATCCTCCATGCTGAATAATAGAGGCATCTGGAAAGACAAAATGTGGTGGTGCAGGGTTGGAAAGCCGAAAGGTCTGTTCCTGTGCTGATTTGTTCTTTCTTTTTTTTGGATACTGTTCAGTTTGTTCACCTTGTTGTTGTTGAAAAGGCAGCAAGTCAGGGGATTGGACAATGTCAGGAGGGCGGTGGATGGTTGGGGCATATAGGTGATCAGAGCTGAGAGGTTATGTGATGAAACCTCTTTATTAGGGCCAATCTGAGTTGATAACCATAGCTCTCATCCATTCATTTGTTCAGTGCCACGTTAATAATATTCTGGTTGGCTGATCTAACGACAATGTTGTACAAATTACGGCAGAATTCCTCATGGATTAAGTTCCCTGTGCAGCTCTGCAAGGTCCTCTCTCACTGTCTGTGGAACTGAATGTTTGGTGAGGTAAGTGTGGCTGCAACATGGAAGAAAGCAACCCCATTTGTCAGAACTAAAAAGTGATAAGGTCAGGCAAGAAAGCTCCTGTTCTGACCCAACCGTGAACCTGAAGGAGCAGCCTGACATTGTCAAATTTCCACACATTTTGTTCATTATACAGAAATCTGACAAGTTGTCAAGTGTTGTTATTCTATGCTGCCTCACTCGTAATTATTCCCCCAAAACAACCAATCTTATTGGATTGCATGCAACAGCTAGATACAGTTTGACTGTCAAAACAGGGCAGATGTTATAGAGCACACATATATTTGATTTATTTGCCCTCTGCTGACTTTTTTACTATAAAACATTCACTGCTTGCTAGAATACAGCTGTACAGATATTAGTCACTGTCTGGTCCATTCAGTGTATGTAAGCAGAGGCAGAGAGGAAATACATTTAATCTAATTTGCTGGTGGGAAATCCATAGGAACAGGTTGAAAAATGGGTTGCCATTCCAACCAATGTAGGTCTATTGAAATCAGCATCTTAATTCTAGCAAGATGTGGTTTATTGCATGTTAGTTGTTGTATCAGGCATATTGGACCATGACAGCCATCGTGGAATAAGATCCACCTAATGGTTAAAAAAAAAAAGGACTGTTCCTGGGCATAGCTGAGGACCAGAATGTACTTTCTCTGAAGTTTGAATCCAACAAAAGACAATCAGATACCACAAACTTAATGTAACTAGCTATTAAGTAATTTGTCATAAAACTATTCTATTTGTCAAGATTGAGCGTCCCTTCTGCTAAAGACTTAGAACTGGCATTCTTTTCCACTTGGTAATGGCAATGGATTTATTCCATTAAGAACTTCCCGAGGAAGTGGTGGATGTGGGCACATTTATAGTGTTTAAAAGACATTTGGATAAGTTCCTGAAATAGAAACGTTTGATGGGGTATGGGCCAGGAGCAGGTGGGCAGGACGTATTGAGTTTGGGATTATGTTTGGCATTGACTGATTGGACTGGACGGTCTGTTTCCATGCTGCATGACTCTATGACACTAAGGATTAGTGGCAGTAAAAATACACAGATCATCTCAGATGGTTCTACTGGACATAACCACAGCATATCTCATGTTCTAATACTTGAAATAGAGCATTAGCAACTGTATGCTAGACTGATATGATAAGACATTGTCACAGAGACTATGAATAGACTCTGAATGGCAGGTTTCACTCTCTGAGATTCAAAGCTAATCTCAGCAAATGCACCAATGCATGCACAATTTAAAGTTAAATCAATGTAACGTGAAATTTAAAGATGAAAATCACCTTCACGCTCTCAGTGCATCAGATGTTACTGCCAAAGAGGTGTGGCCATGATACAGAGCCTCACTGTTAGCCAGGGAGACTGGTTTATAGTCCATGCTGCAAAGTCAGCTAATGACAGTTCTCCCCAATTAAAAAAATCTCCCCCACTTCAAGACTGTGCATGCCATAGCACCTTAAATTTTAATATGAATTATGTGGGAGCAAGCAAAAAGTGAGAGAGTGGAATTGTTATCCACTTTCTGTTCTGTCATCAGGAACAGTGCATGGGGTTAAAATTCTGCCAATATGATAGCAGCTGGAGGTGTTTTATGAAGCACTGACACATGGGCAGAGAGGGAAGTGTGTGCTGGGATGGCAGGGTGGAGGCTGCTACTGGGACAAGATTTCAAATGAGAAATGTGAGTGGGAGACTAACGAATAATTCCAGGAGAATTCCAATTGATCCTGGTTGGTTGTCAGGACCCAACATCATGACCTGATGAAGGGTCCTGCCCGAAATTCCGACTCTCCTGCTCCTCTGACGCTGCTTGACCTGCTGTGCTTTTTCCAGCTCCGCATTTTATCGACTCTGACTTGCCAGCATCTGCACTCCTCACTATCTCTTGGATGGCTGTCAGCCCTGCTTGACCAGATTAACTTTAAGAGAAATGTTTCAGGCAGGGCAGAACAGGAAAGCTGCAAAGGGACTGAGAGTCAGAAATCAAATTGATGATAGAAGGCACTCCAACTCAGCATTCAATCGTACTCAACAACAATGCCTTGCATTTATGTAGCACTTACACAATGTAAAGCATTTTATGGTGCTTCACAGGAATACGAGGGGCCATAACTCAACACGGAGGCAAAGACAACAAATGAACAGATGGTTGAAAGGTTTTATAAAGAATTAGGTTTTGAGCAACACCTTAAAGGAGAAGAAAGCTTTACAGAGGAAATTTCAGAGTAGTTGCCTCATGGCACAGTGGTGATTAGATTATTAATCATATGTAAGGCTGAGTTTAGATACATTTTTTAGGAAGTCTCAACCAGAATGGATCGAGGGGAACACACAGAGATGGGAGCAGCAGAGTCCTTATGTATATTTAAGGCATGTTATAGTTGGACTTCAGAAGGTGTTTGACAAGGTACATCACATAAGGTTAAGTCACTAGGTAAGAGTCCATGATATTGAGGTAGCATACTGCCATGGATAGAGAAGTGGCTAATGGTCAGGAAACAGTGAGTGGGAATAAGGGGTTCTTTCTCAGGTTGGTAACGTGTAACCAGTGGGGTTCCACACAGATTAGTACTGGAACTGCGACTGTTTACAATATATGTTAATAACTTGGAGGAAAGAAGCAAATGTACTGTACAAAATTTACAAATGGCACAAATATAGGTGCAAAGGCAAGTTGCGAGAGGGATCATAACAGACACAGAGAGGTAATTAAGTGGTCAAAATGTTGGCTACTGGAGTATAATGTGGGAAAATATGAAGTTGTTAATTTTGAAGGGAGAAAAAAAAACAGAATATTATATAAATGGAGAAAATTGTGCAAAGCTGCAACACAAAAGCTGGTACTTCTGCAGAAAACACAGAAAGCTAGCACCCAGGTGTAGCAGACTATCAGGAAGGCTAATGGAATGTTGGCCCTTATTTCAAGGAGTTTGGAGTGTAAGAGAAGGGATGCCTTACTTAACTGTACAAGGTATTGATTAGACCACATCTGGAGTGCTAGGAGCAGTGTTTAAGGTAAGATATCATCCCTCAGTAGCAGTTCAGAGAAGTTCATTAGGGTGATCCCTGGTATGGAGGGATTGTCTCATGAACAAAGGCTAAAAATGTTGGAAGGGCAAAAGTGAGGACTGCAGATGTTGGAGATCAGAGTCTAGATTAGAGTGGTGCTGGAAAAGCACAGCAGGTCAGGCAGCATTCGAGGTAGCAGGAAAATTGACGTTTCAGGCAAAAGCCCTTCATCAGGATTCCTGATGAGGGGCTTTTGCCCGAAATGTCAATCTTCCTGCTACCGCAGATGCTGCCTGACCTGCTGTGCTTTTCCAGCACCACTCTAATCTAAACAAGTTGGAACTCTCCTCACTGGAGTTCAGAAGAATAAGAGATGATCTCATAAACACATGCAGGATTAAGGGGTTTGACAGGGTCAATGCTGAGAGCATGTTTCCCCTCATGGGAGAATCTAGGACCAAAGAACATTGTCTCAGAATCACGGGCACCAATTTACGACAGAGATAAGAAGGAATTTCTTCTCTTGGACGGAGATTGGAACTCCTTACCACACAGGGTTGGGAGCAGCAGGGTCCTTATGTATATTTAAGGCTGAGACAGACAGGTTTTGGATCAGTTAGGGAATGAAGAATTATGGGGAATAAGCAGGAATGTCAATATGGAATGTCAAGTCAGCCATGATTCTATTGAATGGTCGAAGGGAGTTCAGGGTTATGAGAAGGGCTGTCAGGAAAATGGAATAGAGACTACAAAATAGATCAGCCGTGATCCTTTTGAACAGCAAAGCAAGCTCGAGTTCCAAATGGTCTACTTCCATTCCCAATTCCTATGTTCTTGTGTTCTTGCGCTTCTGCAGTGTCTCAAAGGCTGAAGACATGACTAACAGCAGTGGGATGAAAGATGCTGAGTTGTAACAAAACAAAAGTCTAAAGCATCAGAGGAGGTAAATACTGCAAAAATCGAAGAAAATGCATAAATTCCTTGCATTGTGCTGCACTTGACCTTCTCAGATTATAAAGTGTTGACAAGGTCTTGACATTCCATTACATCTTATACACATCTTTCCAATTTCATAACAGAATGGATCATTCGCAACACAAGGGAGGAAAACATTGCAATGGCTGTTGAAACATGTATGTGGTTATATGGAAAATGCTTATTTCCAATTGGGCATGTGCTATTCTAACTCTTTGGAGCACTAACACTTTTTTGTGCAGACTCGGGAGAGTCTGATTTCATTTTCCCAGCCTCACCGAAATGCTGAAGGGAAAATTTCCCAGCGGGTAGTTCGAGCAGTGCTGACAGTTGATTTGACAGTCAGCACGAAGTTATAATTGTCAAAGGGTTGGGTAGACTGGCGGGGGGTAGCCAAGAGAGTTGGAGATGGAGTAAGAAGATTTTATATCTGAAAAACAAAACATCTATCCACATCCCTTTAATGCAGTCCACATGAATGAAATATGGAGGTTGTGTGGGATGCAATTTATATCCCATTGCTGCAATGGTGCATATGAGTTCAGACTACTAATAACACATAAAAACATGTCTCTGGGGTCATTGTAATGACTTTCTACTTTCTTTGAACAATGTAACTTCTCTTCCATTAGATCTGACCTATCCTTTTCACTCATTTTGATTTAATTTTACTTCTGGATATTATTTGGAAGTCTTGGTTGCTTGTTGAGGCTAAGCTGTTGTGTTGAGAATGAGGCATGGCTGTCTTCAGAACCAAATACCCCCTTTTGTCCATTGAATCAGCCATGAAAATATTTTTTGCCAGATTCCAAAAGAAACAAAAGAAAGAGCTTCTTCTGCAAAAATCCCAGCTGACACTCTGTCGACTTACCTGTCATTTAGCTCATTTGCTGTGCACACACTGGCTGCTACTTTTGTCTCCATGATAAACCTTATAAAGGTCTGGTTACCTGTCCAGCTGCAACTGTGAAAGAGGTTGGCCTTTTTCGTCTGCACAGTGAAAGAGTTTGCACCTTGGAATACACTAATTTTCCCTTCCCCAGTGTATAACAGGTTTACTACAGTCAATTCAAGGGAACAGGACACATTATTGAACTGGAAGAAAATTTAAGGCAAGGGAAAACTGCACAACTTCAGTGCTACAAAAGTAGGACTAATCCAAGAGCTCCTTCAAAAAGCAGGCACAGGTCCTATTGGCTAAATCATTACCTTCTGTGCTGCAAAATACTGTGTTTGCTTGAATTTGACCAGAGTCCATCTTAGCCTGGCTGAAGTTAGCTAATGCAGCTCAGGCCGGCTTTCCAACCTTGGATTATCTGCTTGGTGTGGATCAGACAGTTCACTGAATAAAATCAGTAAGTAGAACCAACTTATATTTTTTAAAAAAGTCAGAGTCTGCAGCTCTCCAGTATAGAGTGTACTTCAGGAAGTTTCCCAGAAGAAAGAGCATTGCCAGTGTTTGCATTAGGCAAAGCAGCCTCAAGCACCTTAACTTACATGCCGAGTGGGTGCTAGGTGGCCTGCCAGGATGGCAATGTCCTTTCCTCTCCTTGCTATTGAGTATTGTAAGGAGAGACTGCGGCAACGTTAAAGGTTTTAGGTAAGGTCAAGCGAATAACGACTGTTTACACTTGCTCATGGTTTGTAAATAAACACAACAAATGCAAACAGAAAGGTTCAGATATTATCTCCTGAGAGACCACACAACAAAGAGAGAGCAAAACAGTTATCAAACTGAATTTCTTTTGCGAGCGCGATTGATTTGCAAACTGCATATTAACTCCAAGCAGTTACTACCCTGGGAGGTCATAAACCATGTGCTGTAGAAAAGCAGAGCTCTTAAATGAAATTGAAATGTTTCTTATGTGTGAGCTTCCAGCTGTGGGTGGGAATTGTGTGAAGGCAATCCTGACACTTTTCACAATCTGTTTTAATTTGGTGTCACTGCAGACTCTTGCCTCGAGTTTGCACAGGAGGATTCGCAGTAAACAATGACACACATTCATTGAGAGGATCGAGCTGCCCCAAAGCTTTTCAGCTACTCACAAAGTCAAATTCAAAAGAGAGGGTGCACAGGAGATTCACCAGGATGTTGACTGGGATTAAAAAGTTTTAATTATGATGAGAGACTGGGTTTGTTTTCTTTGGCATAGAAGAAGTTGAGGAAGGATCTGATTGAGGTACTGTATACAAAATTATAAGAGGCAGAGACAGGGGAGATCATGAGAATCTTGTTCCCATGATTGATGTGTCAAAGACCAGAGGGCATAAGTTTAAGGAAAGGAGTAAGTGGCTCAGAGGAGATCTGAGGAAAACTTTTTCACCCAGAGGCTGATAGAAATATGGAAGCCACTACCTGAGAGGGCGATGGAGCCAGGTAATCTTGTAACTTTTAAGAAACATCTTAATGATGAGCACGTAAATGGCCAGGGCATAGTTGGCTAAGGGCCAAGTGCAGATAAATGTGATCAGTGTAGTTTGGCATTTGCTGGTCAGTTGAGACACAGTGGGCCATGGGCCCATTTCTGTGCTGAATGATTCTATATCTCTAAAGGTGTGCAGTTTAAGTCTCCTTAGTTAGAGTATAAATGCATTGGAGGTAGTTCAGATTGCCTGGAATGTGTGGGCTATCTTCTGAGAATAGGTTGGACAGGTTGATTTTGTGTCGATTGGATTCTACAAGAGTGTGGGGTGGCTTGATTGAAGTTTATAACATCCCAAATGGTTTAGGATGTAGGTTTGCTTGCTGAGCTGGAGGTTTGATATCTAGACATTTCATTACCTGGCAAGGTAACATCATCAGTGACGACCTCCAAATGAAGCGAAGCTGTTGTCGTCTGCTTTCTATTTATATGTTTATTCTGGATGGGGTTCCTGGGGTTTGTGGTGATGTCATTTCCATTTCGTTTTCTGAGGGGTTGATAGATGGCATCTAGATCTATGTGTTTGTTTATGGCATTGTGGTTGGAGTGCCAGGCCTCTAGGAATTCTCTGGCATGTCTTTGCTTAGCCTGTCCCAGGATAGATGTGTTGTCCCAGTGAAAGAAAAACACCATTTCGACTGGGACAACACATCTATCCTGGGACAGGCTAAGCAAAGACATGCCAGAGAATTCCTAGAGGCCTTGCACTCCAACCACAACTCCATAAACAAACATATAGACCTAGATACCATCTATCAACCCCTCAGAAAACAAACAGGAAATGACATCACCACAAACCCCAGGAACCCCATCCAGGATAAACGTATAAATAGAAAGCAGGAGACAACAGCTTCGCTTCACTTGGAGGTCGCCACTGATGATGTTACCTAGCCAGGTAATGAAACGTCTGGATATCAAACCTACAGCTCAGCGAGCAAACCTACACCCTAAACCTCAACCTGAGCTTCAAACCTTCACAAACCTTGCAAAAATCCCAAATGGTCTGAACAAGGCGGACATGAAAATGATGCTTCCTCTTGTGGGTCAGTTTCGAAGTACGGGGCATTGTTTAAAAATTTGGGGTCATCCTTATAGGACAGAGACGAAGAGTTTTTAACTTTACCTCCAAAGGCTGTGTAACTTTGGAAGACGACCTCAGAAGATGAAGTCACTGAATACTTTTAAAGACAGAAGGGATTCCTGTTCTGTAGGGAATCCAGTGTTGTCGGGGTTAGATAGGCATATGGAATTCCAAAGAGACACAGATCGGCCATGATTTTTTTGAATGACAGAGATCTTTGAGGCATTCAATGATTTACTTCTGCTTCTATTCCATGTGTTCATGTAAAGGTCATTCTGCTGTAATGTGAGTTTCATTAATGTAAATTCACTGTAACCCGATTGATAGATTGGGGACACTGTTTCTAAAGCGAAAACTTTTAAGATGTGTGTTGGCTGTAACACAATTACATCACCAATACTTTAAGCGCTGTTTCTAAAGGGCAATTATACTATAATGCAGGGTTGCACAACCATCGTGTTATAGAAGAACTACCTCTATCTGAAACTGCCACACAGGCAACTGAAGGGGAAGAGTGAGATCATTATTGTAATATTGGCCAGGATTTGACATTTTCTATCGCATTTTTTGTGCTTGCATTAATCTCTTTGAAACCTGCCATCTACACGTTCCCCCTCAAAATCACTAATCTTTGACCTCGCCACCCTTGCAAATTGCCATTGCATCTCCAAAGCCAATGAATGCATTGTTGCCTGACAAACCTATTCCCAACTTTCCTGGAGTTTCATGTTCAAATCCGTGCATTGTGGTTTTCACCTCTGCCACAGAATCGGAACAGCTCTTCATACCACAAGTTATATCTTACGTGACAAAGGTAAACTAACCCTCCTCATCCTTCTGAACCAGTCTGCAGCTTTTTGATATGGCTGACCATACTGACCTCCTCCAATCTACCCCTCCCTGGTGTTGTCCCACTGGGTGAAATGCTCTCACTTGGTTTCATTCTTATCTATTTTACTATGTCCGGAAAATCATTTGAAATTGCTTCTCTTGCTCTTCCTGCACCTTTGCCCCTGATGTTTCACGCAAGGCTTTATCCATTGCCCCCTCATATTTATTACCTACAAGTTGCCTCTAGGTGATATAATCCAAAGGCGCACGTACACACACACACAGTTTACTCTTACCACTCCTGCTATCAATTCCTTCATTATGGCTAAGTTATCACCCTGCTTAACTGGCATCCATTGCTAGGAGAACAGAATTTCTTCAATTTTAATACTGAGTAGACTGAAACAACATGATCTTTTTTGGATTTCCAGAAGGCCTTTGACATGTTGCTGCACAGGAGGCCTCTCAGTAAAAATAAGAGTCCATAGTGTTAGGGGCAAGGTACTGGCATGGATAAAGGATTGGCTGACTGGCAGAAGGCAGATATTGGGATAGAGAGGTCTTCTTTAGGATGGTAGCTGGTAATTAGTGGAGTCCCACAGGGAAATGAAAAGAACTGTGGATGCTGAAAATTAAAAACAAATATAGAAATAGCTGGGAAAACTCAATGGACCTGGTACCACCTGTGGAGGGAAAGTAAAGTCAACATTTCAGGTCAAGTGACCAGTCTTCAGAATTGAAGAAGGGTCACTGGATCCAAAATGTTAATTTTTTCTCTCCACAGACGCTGCCAGACCTACTGAGTTTCTCCAGCTGTTTCTGTTTTTGTTTCAGATTTCCAGCATCTACAGTTCTTGTGTTTCATCTTGTTAAAACTCAATGGACCTGGTACCACCTGTGGAGGGCAAGTAAAGTCAAGTGACCAGTCTTCAGAATTGAAGAAGGGTCACTGGATCCAAAATGTTAATTCTTTCTCTCCACAGACGCTGCCAGACCTACTGAGTTTCTCCAGCTGTTTCGTGTTTTTGTTTCAGATTTCCAGCATCTACAGTTCTTGTGTTTCATCTTGTTTTTCTTATGGCTTCATCAACCGGGCCTCATGTGTCAGTCTGTCCAGTGAGTGGGGACCGTCAGACAATGGAAGGTGGTGTGACTGGAGGGGAGTTCAGTGGGCTTTAAAACCCATTGACCCTCTTCACCACCAAGATAAGGGAACTGAAGTCTAATGCAGTAGAACTAACTGTGAGAATTATACTAGGAAATGCTTTTAATTAATGCAAAGCCACATCCAAATCGACTGACACTTTTCTTTCTTTATTCCGTTCGATTACCAATCTATTAATGTGCTGAAAGTTTTCACTACAACAATGGCAAAGACCCCAATACGTGTGGTGGGAAAAGGATACTGCTGCTTGTCAGGCACAGTCATATATACTTAACCCTACAGTCAGGCCTCAATTGCCAGTTCAGCAGGGAGTGCATGCAAATGAGATGATTCTCTCCACTTGGATTACCAAAGCAAAGTCATCAGTTTAATGTCAGCAAACATCTCCAGTTAGCAGTCAAGCAGCTAGCACTAACCAGCACATTGCATTCACTTGTCAGTGATATCCACGCCTGGCCATGGCTGAAATCTGAACCTTCAATCAGAAAGACATGAGGAAATATTTAACACAATGCCAGTAAGTGAGACATGCTGTCTCTTACTCAGTTACATTCACTGCCCTTGAAGCATCGCCACTACATGCTTGTCATACAGTACAACTTATATTGGCAAGATTGAGAGGTGCAGACAACAATAACTTGATTTGTCTTGCATCCTTTAAAAATGCAAAACATCTCAAACACTTCACAGAACTATAAATCAGACAGAATAATTGACACCAAGGCAAGGAAGGACTTATTAGGATAGGAGGTGAGTATCTAGCTCCAACAGGTATTCTCTCTCTCTTCTTTTAAGGCCCTGCTTAGACAATACCCGTTGTAGCTAGATGTGTAAAGAGTGAATGGCATGACAGATGGGGCAACAGAGAGGGGAAACAGAAAGTAAGGGGGAAGGAAGAAAGAGAGGGGGAAGAATGAGAGAAGCAAGAGAGAAAATGGGGAGAAGAGGGGGAAGATGGAGAATGTGAAGGAAGAGGAAAAGAGAGAGAAGTGGAAGAGAAAGAGGCAGGAGACAGAGAGAGAGAGATGGGATGG
>NC_057739.1:11432862-11436481 GCF_004010195.1 Chiloscyllium plagiosum | reverse complement strand
GTGTGGGAGCAAAGGTGAGGGGAGGTAGGGGAGAAGGGGAGAAAGAAGGAAGGGAGAGAGAGAAAGATGTTATAAGAGAGCACAAAAAAGAGTGGGATGGAGACTGTAGGAAGAAGAGAAAGGGATCAGTTGGGGGAGAGAGAGACAGGGCATAAGAGAAGGGAAGAGAGAAAAGGGATAAAAAGGCTGATAGATTTGATGGAGATTTTCAAGGCTCTGAGCTTGGATGGTTTACGGCTCGGCTTTTAATTGCATAGTCCAAGTTCTGGGAGATGCAAAGGAGATGAGCGCCACAGGATTCACATTCTCAGATGGATGTAGGATAGGAAGAGGTTGCAGAGACACAAGGTTGTTATTGAATAACGGAGTTTTGACCTGAAATTTCTGAACTAAAATCCATTTGTCGATGCAATGTCAGAAACAAGGTGACAGGACACCAGCACCTTCTCAAAGCTGATGAGGAATGGGAAATGAATGGTGGGTGGCTTCACCCATGCTGCACATATCTCAACAAAATTCAATGATTAAAGTCAGGCAAAGTCTCAAGAAATCAGAATTGGAGGAGCATAGAAATCTCGGAGGGTTGAAGGATTGAAGAAAGGAACAAAAATAGAGAGGAGCAAGGCAATGGAGGAATCAGAGGAAAATAATTTTCAAATCAAGCTCATGTAAGTTAATAAATCATGATAATTTAATTGGGCTTTCACTTACTTACTAACCTGATTAAAAACAATGAGAAAATTGTTAAGAAACAATCACCTTGGTGAAGATCTGTCCAGTGTGACACTGGGACTGTATAACTGAGGGATAACTCAGTTCAGTATACCTGGGCTCAGAACAGAAGGAGAGAGCAAGCACAGTGGCTCAGTGGTTATAACGTACTGCTCACTCACAGTGCTAGGGACCCAGGTCTGATTCCACTCTCAGGTGACTATCAGTGTGGAGTTTCTTCCCATGTCTGCTTGGGTTTCCTAAGGGTGCTCCGGTTTCAGATGCATGCTCCAGTTTTCTCCCACAGTCCAAGGATGTGCAGGTTAGATCGACTGACCGTGCTAAATTGTCTGTAGTGTCCAGGGATGTGTAAGTTCGGTGGAACAGCCATGGGAAATACAGGGATGAGGGCTGGTGTGGACTCAATGAGCTGAATGGCCTGCTCCCAGACTCCCTGGATTCTATGAAGAGTTCCGAAGTTGCTGATTATCACTCCTAAAAAGGTGGGAGTTGATCAGAATCTACTGTGATCAAGGTTCCTCAGTCCACTGAATGGCAGAGGAGAAAACACTCATTACAAATGAACCACAAATCTGAGCATACTGACACTTGCACATTACTTCTTTTTATGAAACTGCAGCCAACTTATACTTAGCTGCTCAGACCTGAATTCACCTTTTCTGGTGACAAGTAGAGGGCAGAAACTAAGCTGTGTTCAAGAAACCCACATCCTTCCCAATTCAGAGAAAAGATGAACTTGCTTACACAGGGGGAGGAAAAAAAGAGTTAATTCCCTGCAGCTGTCATGGCAACAGCAAATGACCCATTATGACTTCCATCAAAAGCAACATTGAATTAATACAGTTGGATTGATATAATTTTCTTTGTAATTTGCTGCAAATTATTCTTCAGTGCTAGTTTGATAATTATGTCTCAAATAAAAAATAACAGCTTCCAACAAAATGTCAAACATTGAAACAATGGGACATGAAACTCTTCAAAAGGGTACAAAGAGGAGGAGGGTGGGTATAAACTCAGAGGTGGGGAGGGCGGGGGAGTTGGATTTGACATTGGGAGACTGGGAAAATTAGGATTCTCACTGACCCTGACGAAAGCAGTATCTTACTATTTGATGCAACAGTCAGCCAGTTTTAATGACCGGACCACACATTTTACCAGCCCCTGAGCTACATTCAAGCTGAACATTCTCTAAGTCAGCAGTACCCAGTCCCCAGTGCCCACTGTTGACCAGCAGCTTATCATTGTCCAATAGCGTACATCATGTACAGGCAAGCAATGGGACAAATACAAACACAAACATGAGACTTCATTTACAGAATTGAAGGAGAACAGAAATAAAGCCAGCAGGGACTGAACTTCACACCACAAGACCACCCAGATTTTTGCATCGAAACATTTTACAGTCCATAGCTTTTAATTTTTATTCACTTATGGGACATGGGTGCCAATATGTATTGCCAGTCCTTAGATGATCATGAGAAGGGGGTGAACTGTCTTTTTGAACCACTGCAGTCCATGTGCTATAGGTTGGCCCACAATGCCCTTAGGGAAGGAACTCCAGGATTTTCACCAACCGGCACTAAAGGAATAGCGATATATTTCCAGGATTCTGAATGGCTTGGAGTGGAACTTACAGGGTGATGGTGTTCCGCGTACCTGCCACCCTTGACCTTTGAGATGGAAGTGGATGGAAGGTGCTGTCTGAGGATCTCGGATGAATTTCTGCAGTGCACCTTATAGATAGTACACACTGCTACTACTGAACATCAGTGGTGGAGGGCTTGGATGTTCAGGGATGTGGTGTCAATCAAGTGGGATGGTTTGTCCTGCATGGAGTGAAGCTTCTTAAGTGTTCTTGGAGCTGCATCAATCAACACTAAGATGCACAAACTCAATTTGCAAGCACCCCTGGCAAGGAGGAAATCGCTTTGACCTGAATCTGATACGGAAAACACCCTCACTCTGAATACATATGAAATGACCAATGACGTGATTGCAAATCCAATGTAGCCACACTTTTGCAAAAGGCCGCTTCAAGTTTTTGTCAGTGCAAGGATGTGGCATCCAGCAAACGTGGATCAAGTGCTTTTGCCAATCAATTGACATTTACGTTGCTCATCCTGGATGTTGTTCAAGCCATTTTTAGGAAGCACTTCCCACCTCAAGATCGAGGAGTGTACACCATCAGCATCAGACCTTACCTACTCACAAGGATCTTCCCAAGACCCTGTAACCCTGCATTACACTAGCAGCTCATTTCAATTCATGCCTGTCATGTGGAGACCCAATACATTGACCTTCATCTTTAGTTGTCCTCCCAGCGCCCTGAATTGCATTACACTAATGCCGTCTCTGCTTCTTTATGCCCCTACCCCCATATGGAACCCAAACCCCACCGGCCTTCTGATTCTGTCCCATATGCTGCCCATTGAAATAGAGATCCCTCCCTACGCAATCACTATTCTTATCCCAACCACTATAAATGCCCCTGTTTTCCCTTCCTACAGGTTTCCTCTATGAATGTTCTGTAAGAAACAGCGATGGACAGATACCCAAGACAGCAGTTGCCCGAGTCCAATGACTGACTTTAACGAACAGCCTCGAGACATGACTGGCCAGACTGCTGTGCTCAATGCTCCCTGATCTGGTGACACATGATTTGGCTGCCTTCAGGAGTGACCACTGCCTACTCCCTGGATTGTGGTCAGGCAGATCCCTGACCATAAACAGCTAAAACTGAAAACGTGTTGCTGGAAAAGCGCAGTAGGTCAGGCAGCATCCAAGGAGCAGGAGAATCGACGTTTCGGGCATGAGCCCTTCTTCAGGAATGAGGAGAGTGTGCCAAGCAAACTAAGATAAAAGGTAGGGAGGAGGGACTTGGGGGAGG
>NC_057739.1:11346724-11431825 GCF_004010195.1 Chiloscyllium plagiosum | reverse complement strand
TCGTATTCCCAACGCCCCTCCCCCAAGTCTCTCCTCCTTACCTTTTATCTTAGCCTGCTTGGCACACTCTCCTCATTCCTGAAGAAGGGCTCATGCCCGAAACGTCGATTCTCCTGCTCCTTGGATGCTGCCTGACCTGCTGCGCTTTTCCAGCAACACATTTTCAGCTCTGATCTCCAGCATCTGCCGTCCTCACTTTCTCCCATAAACAGCTAAAGCCATGACTGACCATGTTAAAGCCACTGGACTATCTGCAAACTGACAGCACCACACCACCCCCTCGCCATCCCAAAACCCCACCCCTGTTTTACCAGACCAGGATCCCCTGATGAAGATTGGGGGTGCTTTTTGACTCAACTGAGGACAACTCACCTTCACTATCCAGCAGTTGATTTGGTTGTATAAAAATGTGTTTGCAGTGTAGGCAGCTGACATGTGCTGTAGATGTTAGATTGACACCTCAGTGTGCCAATACAGCAAGGTGTCCCTCCTCCCTTCAAATACACATTCAAGATCTTTTGAAAGCTTCACTGGAATTAGATTCAACTATCTCTTCAGATTGTGTTTCAGATCTTTTCAGCCTACATGCCCTTCAATTTCTCAATTCCCCTTCAGCTTTTGCCAATCATTTTCAGTCTATGAACTCCAACTATTACCCACTTGGCAGAGGATACAGCTTATCCCTAATTACTCAATCAAAACTCTCAAAATACCTGTCCCACATACTTTAACATTCTGTGTTCCAAGGAGAACCGAACTGCTCCAATCTCTCCACATAACTGAAATCATTCATCCATGATATCATTGTCGTACAATTGCTTTCCTTAATGCTCTTGTTTTCAGTTGTATTCTGGATTAGATATTTGTCATAAGCTTCCTTTCCCATTCTGTTTCTATTCCTCCATCTTCTGCCAGCCACCAAGATCTCACTTTGGATGTTCCATCTTTTTTCCTTGCAGGAATATGTTTGCCAAATCTCTGCCTTCAGGACTTGCCATTGCTCACTTGCCAATTTCTTAGCCAATCTCGGTCTCGGGTTTATCCAAACAGATTCAGTCTTCAATGTGCTGATATTCCTGATCAAGGGCTTATGCCCGAAATGTCAATTCTCCTGCTCCACTGATGCTGCCTGAGCTGCTGTCCTTTTCTAGCACCACGCTCACAACTCTGAACTCCAGCATCTGCAGTCCTCACTCTCTCCTAGATTCAGTCTTCAAACCTATTAATGTAGCACTCTTCTATTGGACTGTGATATTATCTGTTCTTAAAATTGTAAACTCTCTCATGTTTATTTTTCTTTCCTATGCTGAAATATGTTACACTTAACAGTTTGTAATTCTGTCCATGGTTAAGACAGTTCTCAGGTACAACTATAATCTCATTATGTGCCTTGAGACTTTAACTCACTAACCTTTTGTCTTGTTAAGGTCAAAGATGTCCAGGTCAGCCATGGTGAACAGTGTCTGAAATATTAACACTCTCGAAGGCACTATTTTCTCCATCTTGCCAATGGAGGGCCCCAGGCTGAGAATTGACATGTTCACAAAGAAAAATTGAGAGGAAAGAAAACAGTTGAAACAGTGAACTGCCCACAACTGGACTTATGATTTTCCTTAGACACAGCTCAGAGACACTGAAGCTAGCTACAACTCTCCCTAAGGCAGAGAGGAACAAGATTTTACTTTGTGCCTGGCCTGGACTATCCTGATCAATAATTACCTTCAGTCCACAGAGGGAAAAATAAGTATTCCTGAACTAGCTCTATGTGTGAAACAAACCAAGAGGCATTTCCTTGAACTGACAAGTAGGTAAATAGGTTGGTATACTTGAAGATAATTTTCTACATAAAAGTCACCATTTATAATTACTATACATCAATTTAAAAATATTATCTTTCACATATTTACATGAAAACCTCAAATGGCAAAAACATAATCAATCTTTTACAATGTACAAAATCATATGCAGCCATGTTTTTTTTGGACTTCGGCACTGTATTACACATAAGAGACCACAGAAATGGGCTTGAAATATTTCTGTACTTGGGAAGCTGAATATCTTTCTTCAATTCTGCATGATTCTATGACAGGAAAGGCCAGCATTTTGTCCATGTTCTAACTTGCTGCCTGAATTCATCAATCCTACCCCATCTCCAATCCTCCCTCAGAAGGAGAAATTGCACTCTACTTGGTGGGATTAAATGAGTATGTGATATCGCGGATAGTTCAGAGAATTGGCTTAGTAATAGAACAAGTATCGACATCCTAGACATTTCAAAGTTTAGTGTTCATGCTTGCAGAGCATTCACTATTGAACTTAGCACTGGAAAGACTGATAAAGACATCTAAACATGTTTGAAATAAACATTATCAGGCACCACTTGACCACTTTTACTTGCAGAGTGAACTCTCACATCTCCTGCAAGTAAAATATTTAGCTCAAAAATGAATTTAACTCTAAATAGTGCATCCAGTGACAAGAAGGTGGGTCAACAGACTGGTTTCACTTTCAGGCTGACAGAAGAGTATATAATATCGGTACCATGAAACTAGTTAACACTAATAGCAACAAAATCAATGAGAGCAGCCAGAGAAGTCATCATCACACACCACCTTTGGTTTTACTTCACTCAATATTACTTCATCCTTGCTTCACACTCTTTACTCTTTGTGTGCAAATTTTGTGTCTCTGTGTGTCTCTGTGTGTGTGTGTGTGTGTCTTATTTTTCCATATTGCACAATAACAAAAATAAACTCTTCTTTATAAGAGCAAAGAACTTCAGAAAACCTGTCTGATCACATACTTTATGGTCACAATACAGAAGCAATTCAATTCAATATTCCTTCTGTTTGACAGTCAGTCAAGCACTTTCAATAAAAGAAAACACCCGAAGAGAAGGAAAACAAGAGAAATGTTTGACCCTTCCTCATTTGTTTGGAACACTAAAATAAGACTAATATTTGAGAGAGATACTGGGAGAGGTATGACATATTCCAGGAATTTACACAAGTTGCATTTTCTCCTGAAGTAAGAGTTTTGCTTTCGAACAGCACTCTCATGCATTTCAAATCAATTAACAATCAAACTAATTTTGAAGTTCAGAATAAAAGTGATTGAAACATCAACTGTACAAACGATCCTTCACCTGTTTGCTGTTCATAGCATGCCTGTGATAAAATTACCGACATAACAGCAATTACTACACATCCAAAGTACTTCTCAATAACATGAAACATTTTAATGATATAATCAAATGCCATATAAATGCAAGTAGTCTGTCACCTACAAATGCACAATTGTAAGAATGATCGCATTCATATTGTTCAGAATTTGAATCACAGGGAGATATTAATATACAAAATGTTGTCATTTACATCTAAATTACATTTCTGCACAGTAAGAACATGGCTTCTTAGAATCTCCATAAATTCGACAATACAATATTTTTCTAATCTGCATTGCTGACACATTAAGAGAAAACGTATATCACTCTGAAGCTGTCACAGATTGCCACTTTGTAAATATTAACTTGAACATAGTTAGAAAGATCCAGGGTTTTACAGAGGAATGGGGTCAACACCACCTCAGCCAGTTACGGGGGCCCTCACCCAATATAAAACGCAACAGGCAAGTTGTCCAGCATCAGTGTTAACAGCTCTTTCAGAGGCGAGATCGCACCCTTGAAAGTGCCAGCTGCTTCCCAATCGCCACAGTGCCTTCAGAAGCAATGGCCACTGTTGGAATTGCAACCAGATGGCAGCAGCAATGATGAAAAATGTCCCAAAACCAATGTGAGTGAAGTTAGGGCTCAGCAGTGTCACTGTCAACTATCACTGTAAAGCTGCAGCAAGGATACGGTGTGCTCAGGGACCCAGACCCAGCTCTTGGACAGGACCAGGCTGTGTCTCCAGGCTCTTGCTTTCTGAGTGATTAGTGCTTTCAGAACACTCACTCTGAGCCTCCATGGGTGCTCTCAGTATCTCTATCTTGCATGGTTTTGCTTTTATAAATTTTGCTTCTTCGGCCACAAGTGTTAGGTCCATAAATCTGCCGTCGTGGGACCAGAAAGCTTTTCACAGTTGGCAGCAGGCTGCAATCCAGTCAAGGGAGACAGATTTTACAAAGGCAGTCTTAGTATGGTCAGTCGAGGGCAGTGTCCGATCCCAGTTCAGGCCCTCCTGACAGTCAGAATCAGGACCTTCTCCTCAATAAAAGTAAAGAACCAACCAATGGGGAGCATACTGCCCACCTGACTCTACCTGCCCGATTCTGGATTGATTTCCTCCTGGCAAATATTACTATTGGTGCATGTGGGGAGGTGTCACAAGAAGTTGAGTGGGCAGAGCAGATGGCGCGCAGGCTTTGTGGTGGTGGGGCTTGGGATGAATGGCAGCGAGTGGGGAAGATGTTGCAGGCAATGGGGAAGAGTGGTAGAGCATGAACCTTAATGGGAGGTGGGTACAGGAGCAGAGATGGAATGAGTGTGAGTTAGCAGAGAGGAGATGTGGCACTCATGCTGGTAGAGTGGAGGGCACTGACCTTCTTCCTACAGCGCTGGGCATTCCTACAGCCAGCTGGGAATGCTTTGCCTCAGGTGGCAACCCCAAACCAAGCTGACATGGTCTTGTACTGTAACATCCACTGCTAGTCCTGGGGGAATAGAAAGGTCTGTGATGGCACTAGCCATTCACCAGGAGCTCTGGGATGCTGCCCGCTAAGCAGGGCACTGATTTACCCCTACCTGTCATGTCTGGGGCAAATATCAACAACTGAGCAGGGTAGCTCTGGACTGAACTTGTCTGGGACCACAATGGTTTTTTAAAGGTGGCATGGGTGACAAGGATGAAGGTAAATTCTGAGGTATCCAACAAATGGCAAACTATTCCAGGAACAGAGCATAGCAAGGTGGATCAGACATCAAGTATGAGAGACACCACAGGGTATGCAATGAACGAGGCGAATTTAGCAGGAAAGCTCATTTGTTCTCCTGAGGAGAAACTCTTAAAAAAAACTCACGTAACCCAGATTTATCCAAAACAAAATTAAAGGTACAGCTTAGAGTGCTCCACAAGGATCAGTGGTCGGTTCACTGTCATAGAGTCACACAGATGTACAACATGGAAACAGACCCTTCGGTCCAACCTGTCCATGCCAACCAAATATCCCAACCCAATCTAGTCCCACCTGCCAGCACCCAGCCCATATCCCTCCAAACCCTTCCTATTCATATACCCATCCAAATGCTCTTAAATGTTGCAATTGTACCAGCCTCCACCACATCCTCTGGCAGCTCATTCCATACACATACCACCCTCTGCGTGAAAAAGTTGCCCCTTAGGTCTCTTTTACATCTTTCCCCATCATTCACAACTTATAAAAAGGATTCAGGCTTTGGAACCAAAATGATTACTAAATTTGCAAATGTTGCCAAAAGGTTGAGGAGAACCAACACTGAGCAGAATAGTAACAGATTACAAGACTTTGAGAATTAGCTTATATTTGGCAAGTCAGTTTAGACAGAACTAAGTCTGAGGTATTTCCAGTTTAAGACATTTACACTTTGAGAAAAATATGAATGTTACATATAATTTGGAAAATAGCAATCTAAATTGGGTCCAGCAACAAAGGAATTCGGGGGTACCATCTTAGGAATCACTAAACATTGTGACATTGGCAGTACAGCTCTAACAAAAGTAGTCTATTCACTTGGGACTATTTCTAGAACAAGAAAATTGAGAAGTAGCAAAGTTACTCTTAACTTGCTTTGTTACATGGTTAGACCCCACACAGTTCCAATCACAATATTATAAAAATAATATTGAGGTAATAGAGAGGGTTAAATAAAGATTTTCAACGAGGATGAGATAAAAGCTCGCAGAAAAAGGTGAACAGACAGATGCACTTTTCTCATTGAAAAGAAAAAGTTGTGGTTTCCCCTAATAGACATCTTTAATATCATTAAAGCTTTTGTTGGACACAGAGAGAAATCAGCAAGAAATCCAATAGGGGATTCAGAGGAATCTTTACCCAGAGAATAATGGGAGAATTGATTTCCGATAACAGAACTATTTGAAACAAATAATACATATATCTTCCAGGGGAAGTTGTGTAACATGAGGGAAAATGGATTCATGAATAACAGTGAAAGAGATAGATGAAGTGGAATGGGAGGGGTTTTGAGTGGAACATAAACTCTGGTTGGGCTGAATAACCTGGTCCTCTGATGAATAATTGATTTAAAATGATAACTAATGACTCCCCGCATGTCAGGCCTGACATATGAAGGGAGACTGGGCTTGTACTCACTGGAATTTAGAAGAATGAGGGGGGGGATCTCATAGAAACATATAAGATCCTAATGGGACTGGACAGGCTAAATGCAGGAAGAATGTTCCTCATGTTGTGGAAATCAAAAACTAGGGATCACAGTCTAAGAATAAGGGGTAAGCCATTCAGAACTGAGATGAGGAAGGTTTTCTTCACTCAGAGTTGTGAACCTGTGGAATTCTCTCCCACCAGGAAAACTTTGGGGCCAGTTGTTAGATATATTCAACAGGGAGCTGGATGTGGCCCTTGCAGCTGAGGGGATCAAGGGTTTTGGGGTGAAGGCGGGAATGGGATACTGAGGTTGCACGATCAGCTATGAAGATATTGAATGGTGGTGCAGGCTTGAAGGGCCGAATGGCCTAATCCTGCACCTATTTCCAAGGTTTTGTAAAGTAGCTGTTATTAATATTTCTAATTGAATTAACTATCCTCAAAGCTGGTGCCTTTCTCTGTGTTAGATATTTAATAAGCTGAGCTTTGAACCAAAAAGACCATCAGAAAGTCAGGATCTTGGGGAGATCAATACTTCTTTCCTGTTAGTGCTGCTTACAGGTCACAGGGACTGGTGCCGTTTATTACCTAAGAAAATGACAATTGATGCAAACTCTTCAACACCCATATTTTAAAAACACCTTAATCGACTACCTAGGCATTTTAAGAAGTGGCAAATTCCCTACATGGTACTGCTGTGGGGTCAAAGGTTATCACAAGTGACCATGAATTGCATTGAAGTGCTGAATTCTCTCCAGAAGTATCTGTGTCTGGCCATCTCTGTTTCCTCCTTGAAGACATGATTTAAATCCTTGCGTTTTCACCACACGGTTAGTCATTTGGGACTGTGAGTTGTGAGGAGGGGTTGAGGAAAACTGAGATGGATCGCGAATACCTGAGTGTATGAGCAAACACACAGCAAATATAGTCCAATGTGATTAAATGTGAAGTTCCACTTCAGTGTTAAAAAACAGCAAGGCAGAGTATCATTTAAACAGTGATATATTGGAAAGTGTGCAAAGGGGTCTGGGTGTCCTTGTACGCCTCTCAATTAAGGTAAACAGGCAGGTGCAGCAAGCAATTAGGCAGGCAATAATATATTGAACTTCATTGTAGGAAGATTTGAGCTCAGAGGAGGGGATGACTTGCTGCAGGGCCTTGGTAAGATCACACCTGCAGTATTGTTTGCAGTTTTGGTCTCCCAACCTCCTTGCCATAGTGGGCGTGCAGCAAACTATTCCCTCGGCTGACACCGGAACCTCCAGGGCTGTCACATGAGGCAAGTTTGTTTTGATTGGGCCTCTACTCACAGGAATGAAATGTATTGATTGAAATTCTGACAGGGCTAGATAGGGAGGATGAAAGTCTAGAACTGAGGGGACACAATCTCAGGACACAAGTTTGGCCATTTATGTCTGAAATTAGGAAATATTTCTTCATTCAGAAGGTGGATAACCGATAAAATTCACCATCATAGAAGGCTGGTTCACTGTCAAGAAATACATTTTTAGATTTTAAAAGCCAAGGTTATGGAAAGAAAGGGGGAATATGACAATGGGGTAGAGAAGCAGCTTGAAAGTCCTACTCCTGTTCCTAGTTTCTATGTTATTAACCGCCTCAATATAAAATTTTATTTGCTAATAACCCTGTTAGAGGTTACACAAATGCAAGGCGCTGTCATTCCATGATAGGTTAGGACACACCAGTCTTCAGACTGTAACTTCAGTCATTATAACTTATTACGTAGTCTAAACATCTTTCCTTCAACAAGTTCTAGGTTTGCAATCTTTCAATCATCCCACAAAATTCCCACATTTAAATCCACACATCTCCTTTGGCTGCCTTAGCTAACTATGATGCTGAAGCATTGTGAAAATGGTACTCATGTCACACATATATTTGTAATGGTGTTTAGGTTCTCACATTGCAAACTCTTGTACTAAAGTGCAGAGTAATACCTTTGGAAGTAAATGATGACAAATATTTAATGTCCTTGGCCAGGGGGCCACTTTGTCTTGTTTTAATAAAATCAGTAACCTAATGTTAAATGAGAAAGCTATAAAACCTTATGCAGCTAATCTTGGAGTTTTGCTGCTTAAATAAATCCCTGAAGGAATAACCATTTAGCAGTATTCAGTATTCTCTCAGAGAGATCCAACACATATCACAGTTTCAGAGCCTTTGATTTGTAGATCCCTGATTTTAACTCTGGAAGAGAAATTTGCTTCAAACAAATTGGTCTTTACAAGTCTTCCATTTTCCCAACTCAACCTTCATGAAATATGGGCAGCTTTAATCAGCCTCTGGAGGCTTAGCATTTCATTAAAAGTACATCTCCATGCCAACCTTCAAATAGAGACTCTCCTCAGAGATATCTTGCTTGTCTCTCCCTGGGTTCCACTCCCACACTAAGAACATGTTTGCATCTTTACTTGTGAAGTCGGCTGTCCTCATTAAGTGCCCACATGATTTCCCTCTGGTGCAGCAGTTACAGTGTATATCAGGCGTTGATCATCCCTGTTATCATTGCTACCCCACTGACTGCTTCTGGTTACAGTCTGGGAAAAATACCACTGTCAGTGTAAATGAGAAGCACAGACAGAACTGTGAATCAAAAGACCTGGCTGCAGATTTCTGGCCGATTTCCCACAGCTTCGACCCTTGGTTCTTAGCTTTGACGCAGTCACCAAATTAAAATGAACAAGCTTGTGCTGATTAACTCACAGTACTCAGTGTCTAACGGAACTGTGGTGAGCTGGCCATCGGAGAGTTTCCCAGTGCAGAAAGTAATTGCATGCAGGTGATGAGTAATTGCTCCCATCACAGCCATGGCCTCAGATGGATGAGCTGGGCAGTCGTAATGGTTTACCACGTCCAATTTAATGAAAGTGGTCCAAACCAGCAGCAACACACAGTGACATTAAAATAGATCAGGCCATCTCCACCTTTATCTCCCGGTGCGTTTGAGTGTTTGAAGGTGGAAAGCAATCAGGGTTATCTGCCAATTACCCTCAAATGGAAGCAGGCCGGTGTGGACTGATCATGATCTATTCCTTATCCTGATTTAAACTGATGATCTGAACTAGGGCAAAATGTTAAAGAAACACCGTGTTGATGAATTGCATTTACGCACCGGAAAACCTAGTCTTCAACTGAATCAATCACACGCATAGGGAGGGAACCTAAAAGTGAAGGTCAGTTCACAAACGACTGGTTTCAACTCTGGAAAAAAAAATCATTGGATCGATTTGGCTGAATATTTTCCTCCCTAGTTTAGGCTTTGAGACTGTAGGATTGAGAGTGTGGTGCTGGAAAAGCACAGCAGGTCAGGCAGCATCCGAGGAGCAGGAGAATCAACATTTTGGACAAAAGCCCTTCCTAATGAAGGAACGCTGTGCTTTTCCAGCACCACATTCTTGACTCTAATCTCCAGCATCTGCAGTCCCCACTTTCACCTTTGAGATGGTAGGTTTAAATCGTACCACAGCTACTGGTGGATTTGAAACTTATTTAAATGTGGTTAATCATTTTGGCCTGGCAAGCCACTCTGTTGTATCACTTATGGATAGGCAACAAATGCTGCTGTTTCTACCAATATCCACATCCAATGAAAGAGTCAAATGCACGACACGATATCGTGACGTTTCTTGATCCGTATAGATACAAGGTATACCTGTGCTTCGCACCCCAAAATGCTTTTGTATCCAATGTTATCACTGATGTAATGTAGGCAGATGTGAGAATGAATTATGCTCAGCAGGATCCCATGGTCATTAAACAAATGAATGACTACATTCACAATGGGTGATGTTGCTTGAGGTAAGAGATGTTAAGCAGAACATCGAGAGAAGGGACACTGTTCTCTTTCAAATCAGAATATGGGATCTTGTACATGCACTTCAAGAGGTAGGTAGGCCCTCCAATTCAAACCATACTGATAGGGATGCACCTTGTGACAAAGATTTCACTCACATCAGCATTAGTTTGAGAGTTCAGTGGTTGGTCTATTGTGAAAGAATGGTCTTTGTCCCTTTGCTGCTCTCCAGGGAAAGAAAGTGGGCAGGTTCCCAGGTTGGTTGGATTCGGCTTTGAGATTTTCAAGTCTCCATACGAGCAGAACCCATCAAACCTCTGACCTCAGGATATGTGCTACCAAGGGAGCTAAGCAGCTCCAGGAACTGTGTGAGGGATCTGTTCATTGTCAGTGAAAAATCAAAATATCATCCCCAAGTAGAACACTATAGCATACAGTTCCACATGGTGAAAGCTTGATTTAAGCCATCTGTTGTTACAGGATGACATTAAGAGAAAAGCTTAAAACGCATAAGAGTAAAAACTTGAATTAATGACTTCCGCATCCACAGGCACACTGGCTAGCACATACAGAATCCCTAGTGTGCAAAGCAGGCCGTTTGGCTCATTGAGACCACACCAAACATCTGAAGAGCATCCCACCATATCCCTGTATTTACCATGGCTAATTCACCTAAGCTACACATCCCTGGATTCTGTGGGCAGTTTAACATGGCCAACCCACCTAAACTCCACATCTTTGGACTGCAGGGGGAAAAGCAGACTTGCAAAGAATATGCAAGCTCCACACAATCAACCAAGGGTGGAATCAAACCTTGGTCCCTGCATTGTGAGGCAGTAGCATACTTTCATTCAATAAGGAAAGCAATCACGTATATGGGACTAATGTTGGAATGAGATGAAAGTACTATTAGAATTAAGAAACCCAACATTATTCTTTATATGTCCAGTTAAATTGCTAATAAATATTTGAGCATATTTAAGATATTTTGGAACTATTTATTGGAAATTTGAATAGGGATGATTCACATGACAGCACAGTGATTGAGTTTGCCTCTGTCCTCTGCTTCCTGTAAAGACTTTAAACCACTTTCTCCATCGCATCTGTTCGGATGATGCCATCTTCCATAGATGGATCTCTGAAATATTCACCATTTTTCTCAACTGAGGATTCCCCATCATTGTAGTTAACAGTGTCCTCAGCCATGTTCGAGCCACTTCCCACACTTCAGTCCTCACCCCTTCTTTTTCCACCCACAACAACGATAGGATCACCTTGGCTCCCACATTTGACCTCACCAGCCTCCGCATCCAAAGGATAATAAGTTGTTATGCCAGCTACAGCAGGATGTCACCACTAGACGTATATTCCCTTCCTTCATCAGCATTCCGTAAGGACCGTTCCTTCCTTGACACGCTGGTCCATGTCTACTCCACTTTCAATACCTCCCACATGCCCACAGCACCTTCACATGCAATCACAGACAGTGTAACACCAACTATTTAACTTGCTCCTTCCTCTAGATCCAAGGTCCCAAACATACCTTCCAGGTAAAGTAGCCATTTACCAGTACTTTACTCAATCTAGTCTATTATGTTCACTCCTCTACATTGAGGAGACGGAACACAGACTAGGTCACCACTTTGCCAAACACTTCCACTCTATTCATAAAAAAAACTTCCAGTTACCTGCTTGTCCAATACACCACCATGTTCTCAAGCCAATATTTCTATCTTAGGCCTGTCTCAATGAAGCTGAATGTAAGCTGAAAGAACAAAGGCTTGTCTTCTGCTCAGGTACCTGACAGCCTACAGGATTCATTGTCGAGTTTAAAAATTCAGAATTGATATACCTCCTCCTATGTCTACGGTCTACCTCCACAATCCAAGTCCTGTCTGGAAATGTGCTGCTTTCAGCCCAGGCAACCCATTTTCTACGACATTATCACCTAGCTTCTCTTCTCTCCTGGCCTAGTATTGTCTATTTATAATTTTTCCACACTCTGGGCTCCATTGTTATGAAACTGCTCATACTCCTTCTCTGCTTTCACTCCCTGCCATCAGCAGAAAAAAGTACCTTTTCCTAGGGGCCATCAGTTCTGAAGAAGGGTCACTGGACACAAAACATTAACAGTTTTCTCTCACAGAGAGTTTGGGCCTGGTATTAATAGTTAGCCTTTTCCCATAAGACTGTAAGGAACAGGAATAGGCCATTTGGCCTCTCAAGTCTGCTCCACCATTCAACAGGATCATGCCTGATCCAACATTCTTAACATCCACTTTCCCTGTAACCCTTGATTCCTACACTTATCAAGAATCTATCTCAGCCTTAAATATATTTAAAGACTCTGCCTCCATAGCTGTATGGCAACTATTTCTAAAGACTCTGAGAGAAGAAATTCCTCCACATTTCACTCTTAAATTGGCACCTCTTTATTTTGAGGCACTGCCCTCTGGTCCTAGACTCTCCCATGAGGAGAAACATCCTCTCAGCATTTACCTTGTCAAATCCCTTAAGAATCCTATAAGTTTCAATGTGATCACCTCTGATTCTTCACTCCCATTCTCCAGGGAGATGAAGTCAGCATTTTCCAGGATGGCTGGACACCTGTTTGAGATTGTTTAAAAGACTTTCTATTCCACCTAACCTAAACTCATTAACTTTGGGGTTTAAAAGTCCTTATAATGTTTCTCTGGAGAGCTTTTCAATTAAATACTGTTGTCACCTCATGAAGCGATGTCCTCTAATCTACTGGAGACCATAGTCACAAAGCCTGGAAAGTCAGGAAAGGGAGAGTCTGACCTGCATTAGATGAGTACTTTTAAAACCCAGGAGGTTATCTGGAACACTTAGAATTCACCAGCACTTTCAACACTTATTCTGAATGACTTGCGTGGGATGCTTTTTCAAAGAATTGATGCTGTCTATTATATCTTTAGTGTGCCACCATGCCACCAGGAATAAAAAACAATCCTAACTGATCTGCATTATTTGCCTCCTTGCTCTACTGGAGGAATGGGAAGGGGAGATGAGGTCATGTGAAGCACCAGTTCCTGCAGAAGAGAAAGAAAGGACAGTCAGGTGGATCTGTTCCCCCTCCCCACCCCTTTCCCCTTGCAGGTACAGAACTTCCTCTTTATTTACCTCCCTGATTCTATCGCTCTAAAATAATAGAGCTTTCTAAAATAATATTGAGGACGACATCGTTGATTGAGTCAGTAAGCACGTCACCTGATTTTTCCACTAAACCCATATAAACCAAGTTCCCTGGTTTAATTTTTGCTCAGGTAATGAATCTCAAATAGCTTGCTTTAGATATGCTGCAATCATCCACAATACAGGGTCAGCTCACATTTAAACTCTTAATCATCATCTATTTTCATTCCTACTTGAAAAACAAATCGTCAAGGCATCATTTCAGGACAAGATTTAGAATGACAGTAAAGGACTAAATATTATGCCTTCACCTTATTAAACCATTTCCCTGTCAATACAGGAGAAAACAGGTGTTAAATTGTTGTAATGTTAAGAAGACACGATAAGGAAAATTTAGTTTTAGCCAACAATTGTGATGCTCATTACAGATTACCATAATGCGAGTTTGCCTGGAGGAGCTAAAACAGAAACTTGCAGGTCTCATAGTCAAGCACTAATTTGAAGCTGTTTTTATTGCACAATTATGTCTGTTCCACTCGCTCACTTTGAAGGTGTGGGCTGCACTGTTTAGCACACTGCCACATATTTCAGGAGGGTTGAGAGGGCAAATGAGCGGGCATGCTGGCTCTCAGAATAGACTGCACCTTCCAAACCCATGACCACTTCCATGTAGAATGACAGGGGAAGCAGACACATCGGAACACCACCACTTGCAAGATTCCCCTACCCCTACACACACACACTCACGCCACTCACCATCCTGATTTTGAAATATAACACCATTCCTTCCGGGAGGTAAATAAAGAGAAAGCTCTGAACCTGCAAGGGGAAGGGGGTGGGGAGGGGGAACAGATCCACCTGACTGTCCTTTATTTTTCTTCTGCAGGAACTGGTGCTCCACATGATCTCATCTCCCCTTCCCATTCCACCAATAGAGCAAGGAGGCAAATAACGCAGGTCACTTGGGATTCTTGGTGGCCCAATAATGATATAATAGACAGCATCAATTCTTTGAAAGTGAATCCTTCAGAAGCCATTCAGAATATATGTTGAAAATGCTAGTGAATTCTAAGTGTTCCAGATAATCTCCTGGGTTTTAAAAGTACTCTTCTAACTTCCAGCAACAAGAGGACAGTAAAAGGTAATCTATCCTTAACACTCAAACCGCCGATTAACGCTAGTTTACACCCAATTAGTAAGTCACTCTTAGAAGAAGGGGACAGGATATGTCCTATCCACTCACATATAACCTCCCGAATGATGCAGGCAAGTAACTTACAATCAGACCCTAAATGAACCACCAGTCAATCAATCCCAGTGCAATCTTTGACTTCTTTATTAAAATGGGGTCTTGCCAAAGTGCAGGGTAAATTCGCATTTCCATTTTAGACCCCCATCTTGGCCACCCCACAGGTTCTCTGGTTTATGAAACAGCCATCGCAAGTCAGCCACATTCACAAGACAATGTCAAAATAATAAAATTGGGTAAAAGAAAATCATTAGCTACCAAAATTTATTTAATAACTGATAACCTTATTCTGCAGTGAAATCACAACCATTTTCAAGACAACTTTTGTTTTTATTCAGTAATGGGAATTAGGCATTGCTGGCTGCTGTGCAATTGTTGCCTGTCTTTAGTTGTCCTTGAGAAAGTGGTGGTGAGCTACCTTCTCAAACCTCTACAGTGCATGTGCAGTAGGTAGACCCACAATGGTCTTAGGAAGGGAATTCCAGGATTTAACTCGGCAAGCCTGAAGGAATGGTAATATATTTTCAAACCTGGATGGTCAGTGGCTTGGCGGGTGGTGATGGGCGGGGGGGGGGGGGGGGGGGGTGGGGGGTGGAATCTTGCAGGTCGTGGTGATCCCATTACCTGCTGCCCCTATCCTTCTACGTGGAAGTGGTCATGTGTTTGGAAGGCGCAGTCTATCTTGTGGATAGCACAGTGCATCTACTGAGTGTTGGTGGTGGAGGAAGTGATGTGTGTGCATGTGGTGCCAATCAAAGGGGCTGCTTTATCCAGGATGGTGTCAAGCTTCTTGAGTGCTATTGGAGCTGCACCCATTCTGTAAATGGGCAGTATTCCATCACACTCCTAACTTGTGCTTATCATTGACAGATAGGCTTTGGGGAGTCAAGAGGTGAGCAACTCACTGCAGTATTCCTAGCCTCTGACCTGCTCTTCTAGCCACTGTGTTTATATGATGAGTCCAGTTGAGTTTCTGGTCAATGGTAACCCCCAGGATGTTGATAGTGGGGGATTCAACGTTGGCAACTCCATTGAGTGCCAAGGGATTGTGATTAGATTGTCTCTTATTCAAGATGATCATTGTCTGGTATCTGTGTGGTATGAATTTACTTGCCGCTTGTCAGCCTGGATGTTGTCCAGATCTTGTTGCATTCAAACATGGATTGCTTCAGTATCTGAGGCGTTGCAAATGGTGAACATTCTGAAATTATTGATGAAAATGCCCACTTCTCACTTAATGTTGGAGGGAGGGTCAGTGATGAAGAAGCTGAAGTTGATTGGGCCTGGGACATTATCCTGAGAAACTCCTGCAGAGATGTCCAGGAGCTGAGATGACTGATCACAAACAATGACAGCCATCTTCCTATGTGCCAGATATGATTCCAACCAGCAGCTTCCCAACCAGCAGCTCCTTGATGCCACAATCGGTTGAATGCAAGTGTTATTCCCACCTCACCTCTGGAATTCAGCTCTTTTGTCCATGTTTAAACCAAGCATATACAGAACTGAGTGGCCCTGGTGGAATCCAAACTAGACATTAGTGAGCAGGTTATTGCTGAGCAGGTGCTGCTTGACATCTTCCATTATTTTATCGATGATCGAAAGTAGACTAATGGGGTGGTAATTGTCTGGGTTGGATTTGTCCTGCTGTTTGTTTACAGGACAAACCTGGACAATTTTCCAAATTGTCAGGTAGATGCCAGTGATGCAGCCGTATTCGAAGAGCTTGGCTAGGCAAGTCTTCTGTACTATTGCCAGAATGTTGCTGGAATCCATGGCCTTTGCAGTATCACTTGTAGTGAATTAAATTGGCTGAAGACTGGCATTTGTGATGCCGGAGACCACTGGAGGAGGCCGAGAAGAATCTGATCTATTGGTTGTGGGATCACTTAGCTCTGTTTATCGCTTGCTCCTTAGGCTGTCTGGAATGCAAGTAGTCCTCTTTGGTAGCTTAACCAGGTTGACTCCTCATTTTAGGTATGTCTAGTGCTGCTCTTGGCATGCCCTCCTGTACCCTCCATCAAGCCAGGGTTGATCCCCTGGATTAATGGTAATTATTAAGTGGGGGGGAGTTGCCAGGCCATGAGGTTGCAGATTGTGCTGGACTAAAATTCTGCTGCTGGTGATGGCTTATACCACCTTATGGCTACTCAGCCTTGGAGTCATTAACTGATTCATACACAAGACTTGACTAATTCACAATTGAGAGGGTTGAGCTGTGACCACTGATGGGAGCCATTCCTCTCCCAACAGCTATTTAACCAGCACTTTGCAATAAGATGCATCATTGATACAAAATTATGAACGGAGAGACCGATAAAGGAAAGGGAAAGTTAACAGAGAGATTGTGCTACTTGTTATTCATAGGTCTGTACAAGATAGAGAAGATACCAAATGTCTAATGAGCCACTGAAAATTCTTACCTCAAGGAAGGCTGATGATTGGTTCATTTATTTTGGTTGACCTCGAAGCAAGGGAGTCTTAAATGATTTAGCACCTTTACTGAAGCAAAATCCCATTGCGGAATTTACAAGTGGAATTTCTGCTTGAGTTTCATGTTCATTGGGTAACGTGCCAAGACGATGCTGCCATAAACAACTGCACTGATGGCACATCTGATCAAATTCAACCTGGTAGCTACCATTAGCACAATGAGCTGAGCATTTGTGCTGGGTGCCCGGGGCGAATCAGACTCTCACACAGTCAACTACATGTTTTAACAGCTCAGGCTCAGCAATAATTGCGAAACGTGACTCAATCTCTACCTCGAAGATACACATTTCAAATTCATGACACGATTTGGAGGGGGGCAGGGTGCAGGGAGAGAGAGAGAGTGAGAGAGAGATAGAGAGAAAGAGAGGGAGGGAGAGAGGAATTAGATGTGTGGCATACAAACTTCAAACTTCAGCTCATGATATTCCATGTGGGACATTTTATTTACTCACTGCAAGTCAAGAGGGCAGCTGTGGTAAGCTTGAATACCCAAGTCAGAAGTGAACGCCTTGCTTGAACTCCACCCTTTTCCTGCAGTCCTACATCAGTCTCAGTGATGAAGCTACCGACAGCATCTAGATCGCATCAATAATTGAGGAGGGCAGCAAATCTTTGCCAAGGCAGTCAACATGAGCAATGCTGCAAACCAGTTTCAACAATCGCAAACAACGTGTCTGTACTGATGAATCCCGCACCCTTCAAAGCAATAGGAACATGTTGGGAAAGGGTGACTCATGATGTGAAGAATTATTCTGCATATTAGAATGGGTCTTCAAATAGCTTGACATGTAAGTCCTACCACCATCTGATTTGAGCTTCAATGCTACCAAGGTCGAGGAAGATCTAAATAATGCCAAAATTATTGTGTTTATGAATCAGAGTCGAAAAATTGCTTCAGCTTTGCAATATTTCAGAGGACTGCCAGCGGACAGAATCTGACTGAATCTCCAATTGCTATAGGGAACGTCCCTAATATTCCAGGCCATGGATACTGGGGATGAACTAAGATATCACAGTCAATGCCTGGAAATCAGGACTGGTATGGCACAGGCATCTTTATAATTTATAAATGACATCTCTTAGAATTAAAGGCAGGGTATAGCTATTTCAGGACAAGATTTTAGCAGAAACTTGAAGCAGGTGTTAGGCCACTTACTTGCACAAACAAAGGCCCTAACGTAGGCTTCAGGCATTGCAAAAGGATGCTTTCACTTTCTCCCACATGAGCAAGGTTCTTCCAATTGAAACTGCTGTACATACTTCCTGACAAAAAGAAATGGTTTTGTGGTCTTCCAGTGTCAACAGAACAGGCACTGCAGAGCTCAATTTATACTCCATTGTTGGAGTAACATTGGTCATAAAATCCCTATAGTGCAGAAGTAGGCCATTCAGCCCATTAAGTCCACACCAAGTCTCTGAAGAGCATTCCACCCAGACCCACAGCCCAACCTGATCCCTGAAACTCTGCATTTCCCATTACTAATCCACCGAGGCTGCATATCCATGGACACTCTGGGCAATTTAGCATGGCCAACCCACCAAACCTGCGCACACACACACACTTGCCCAAAGGTGGAATCGAACCCAGGTTGCTTGTACCATGAGGCTGCAGTGCCAACTACCGAGCCACTGTGCTGCCCATGACAAGCACCTGAAATGCTGAATGTTGACTCTTGATATCCAAATCATAAATCATGTGTGTAAAGAAAGAAGAAATTTTTTTAAAAAGCCACAAGAAAATTGGCTTCACACCATATTTTGCAAATTTTACCACGTGCTTCAGATAACACAAACTATTTCAAGATATAATCTATCACTGCTAGACTGGAAAAAATGTTTTGTAACCTTAGTAATGGAGCCAAAGTTACCACCCCTCTTTTGATTGGCTTCTTTCATACGTTGCCAAGTTCTGCCTCCCCAGTTGACAATGTGCCTGTTGGTTGACCTAAGATTTTGCTTGCTTGCTCTTCATTGTTAATGCCATCACTCTGCAAAACTGGCATATCTAGAGGAATATCTGTTAACGTTAGTGTACACATTCAAGTTGGACATAGGAAGATTTTAAAAACAGCATGACACTCAATTTTGTGGGTTGAAGAAGGAACTGTGGCAGAATTTGAAATATTTTATCTCATGTTCAGCAAATACATTTTCAAGTCTCCTTTCTCTACTTGGCTTTGCCCGTTGCAATGTCACTTACAGCTTTATACTGGAATCAAGGTCTGAATCTGCGGCGGGACTTAAAATAAACAATTGGGAATCATGTTCAGAGAAAAATCTATGGAACTGGAACAGCACTTTCATCAAGCCCCCCTCATGCTCATAATCTACATTCATAACTTCTTTTCTGCAGGCGCTTCAGAAGAAGTCATATTTACCTTGAAACATTAACTGTTTGCCTCTCCACAGATGCTGCCAGACTTGATGACTTTCTCATTTAGTTTCTTACATTTCATAACTTTTGTATTGCCTTGTGCAGAACTAGTACTCCATCATTCTGCATTCCTGGTCTGTATTTTGCACTCCAGCATATTGCATTTCCTCAGCAGTGACGCACAATATTCTGAAACTGGCAGAGAGAGAGGGGAACCATCTCTATTCTACTCACACAGGCTCAAAAGATAACTGAACCTTTCATTTCTATTTTCTTGGTAATCTCTACAGTGCTGCTTCTATGGTTCCATTAAAATATTTTTTTTTATAGCAGACAGGTCACTTATCTTCCTTAATGCTATCCAGGGCTCAAATTGCTTCTCTAAAGCATCAAAGAATGCAAATACTTTGAAAATTTAATCAAAAATACCTTTTGGACAAAACAAAAGTCCTGCTTAACAGAACAAAAAATGCATCACAGTTGACAACAATAAACAAAAAAAAAATCACACTCTACAGCAACCAGCAGGTGAAAATGAGTTTCACTGTAAAGCATAAATATTATCTCCTCAAGAGTCTGGAAACGAGAGAATAAAACCAGTCTGACAGGGACACACAGCGAATCACAGAATCACATGTTGTTGGAAACAGCGGCAATGCTATCAGACCCTCTCAATTACTGATTGTATCTCACTGCCAACCATCTGTTATTCTACCTCTAAATAACTCCTTGCAAAATTCAGTGAACCCAAAAAGACCTGCTGTTCCAATTGTCAGAGCTGAATGTCCACATAAGCCAGAATATAGCCTCGCATGCAAACATTACCCATGTACTTTAACCCAATAATCCAAATAAATGGAACTAACTATCCAAATTTGGGTTGCAAGTATGATTAAATGCACAATTGGAAAAGAAATACTTGCACTGGACCCCTGAGGCCTGAAGGCGACAGAGATCTTGTCTGAGGTTGCTGGCGGTTAATACAATTTTCACACACCTAATGGCAGGAATAAATGAGAACTTAATCAAACCACGAACTGTAGTCAATAGAAACCTAAACTGGGTCTTGACAAGTAAACTATAATTAAACCAAGAACTGTGGATGCTGGAAATCAGAAACAAAAACAGAAAACTTAGCAGGTCTGGCAGTATCTGTGGAGAGAAAACAGATTCAACATTTTGAGTTTAGTGACCTTTCATCAGAACACTATGTTATTGTGTTTTATCCTCAAAAATATGCAGAGATGGTATACCAATTTCTACATGTTAGAAGTCTATTTACAACACTTGTTAATGAGCTGCACTCTCATGCTTTCTGCTGCTTCTCATAGTATAACTTCTGTTTCTCTGTGACCAGACACAGAAACAAGTCTCTCTCTCTCACACACACACACACACACACACACACACACACACACACACACAGACACACACAGAGACACAGTGAAATACTGAACAACTGAATACTACAGTGCTAGTCACATGCATGGACCTTTGCAGTAAGTGACAAGAGTTTGATATTTATCTTCAAATGAATATGTTTAATCTAGAAATATAATTAACATGTTTGTAACAGATGTGCTCAAGTGCAGGGTTACAATAATGTTGATGGTTCATTACCATTTCAAAATTTACAAAAACCTATGGTTTTCATTCCATTAAGTAAACAAGTCAGTGACAGTAAGAATTGATGGCCACTGTTCTCTTATGGACAAGTTAAATACTAAAACTTCAGTTTCAATATTCCATGTTTTGTTTTAATTTACACATTTCTACTTGTATTTGAGCATTGGGAAGTATTTCTTTGGAGTAATAGCTTCGCTGTTCACTGTCATCATTTATGAAGATTACAATGACAGAATTGGAGGATTTTAATTTTAGATTAGATTAGATTAGATTACTTACAGTGTGGAAACAGGCCCTTCGGCCCAACAAGTCCACACCGACCCGCCGAAGCGCAACCCACCCATTCCCCTACATTTACCCCTTTTACCTAACACTACGGGCAATTTAGCATGGCCAATTCACCTGACCTGCACATCTTTGGACTGTGGGGGGAAACCGGAGCACCCGGAGGAAACCCACGCAGACACGGGGAGAACGTGCAAACTCCACACAGTCAGTCGCCTGAGTCGGGAATTGAACCCGGGTCTCTGGCACTGTGAGGCAGCAGTGCTAACCACTGTGCCACCGTGCTGCCCACCAAATTTTAAATTTGGCACAAGTGATGAAGTTAAAAGTATAATGCTGCAGGTGTTTTTAAAATGGTTTTAAAAACTGAGCAAACAGATTTGGAATGGGAGGCTCGATGCCAGCATGGGATGGACTGGGGAAACTCACAGCGTGGCTGTAACAGAACAGAAGGGAAAGTTGGCCTCTCTTTAAGTTGTTTTGTTTTAGATTACTTAATTCTAAGTTAATATGAATGCCACCTCTGTATGATGACAAAGATACACACTTTTCACTGTATTTACTTTGAATACACTTGATAATAAATGATTCAATTCCATTCATACTTGTTTTATCTTCAACTTGCAAATCTGCAGAAGAGCAATGGGTGAAACATTTTAGCCAGGATCAAAGCCCAGGGGAAAAAAAAACATTCCTTTAAAGCACAAAAACAAACTGAAAAAAGAATGAAAGACCATGGATTAAAAAAAAGCATGAGAAAAATTGAGAGAACACAAAGGGACTTAAACTAGATATATACACAGCTGGGAGAATGTGTTAAAGGATAATTTGAAGGGGCTTGGAAAGAAGTCAAATAAACTGGAAAAAAATAAAGTAAAACTGAAATTAAATTATAAAGGAACATAAAACAATCATAAAATATTCTACAGGCACATTAATAAAAATGAAAAACTCAGGAATGTCAGAACAAAATCACAGGTAATTATAGTGCAATGAAAGAAACATTAATTATTTGGCATTGATATTTACCAGCAAGACAGATCATGTGCATAAAATGAGATTAGAGATAATATAACCTCATTAATAAAAAGAGAAGAGAAATGTGATGGATTTTGCCTTGCAGAACTGGGACCAAATTTCTTGCAGGGACGCTATTGTGGTTGGAGTTGGAGGGAACCAAAACCAGAGTACAGGGGTCGAAAAGAGGGATAGAGTGCAGAATAGTGAGCTTGTTGGATTGTACTAAAGAAACGAGTAGTTCCATTAGTCAATTATAAAAGACTACGGGAAATGCAACGACAATCTATAAAGGGAAATACACAAAGTGTGAAGAAGGAAGTTAATTAGCTACAAACACAAATAGCCACATGGGAATATTATGCAGTAAGAGAGAGTGAGGACTGCAGATGCTGGAGATCAAAGTCGAGAGTGTCATGCTGGAAAAGCACAGTAGGTCAGGCAGTATCCAAGGTGCAGGAGAATCAATGATTCGGGCGTCAGCTTGATTCTCCTGCTCCTAGGATGCTGCCTGACCTGCTGTGCTTTTCCAGCACTACATTCTCGAATACAAGGCAGTTGCGAAACTAGAAATGTAGTTTAAAAGTAGTAAGGACTGGTGACTTAATATTCAAGAATATAAAGTATTCAGGAAAAAGACAGAATGAAAACAAGGTGGAGTGGTAGTAGTGATTAGGAAAGATTTACCAATGTTCTAGGTTGGTAAAAGAAGATGTCTTTGCAAGGATAAAAACAAATGCATTTGGTTAAAAAATTAAAAGCAAAATGGCTATGATCATGCAAGGCTTCTCTGCTTCCTGAATATTGAGTAAAAAAAGAGATACATGTGCAAGGGAAATCACAGAGATATACAAGAACAATGCAGTGGCAATACACAACTGATGGAGAAACTCAACAGATTTGGCAACATCAGTTAAAAAAACATAGGATGGAATCTTACTAGGCTGAGCATTGTGTGTGCTGAAGTGATTTGTAATCTTGATTTGCACAGTATAATCTATGTAATTCTACACAATCCACATCAAGGGAATGTAACTAGAAATGGACTGTGCAAAACCAAATTACAATTTCAAAAAAACATTAAACACTGAAAATGTTGATCACACTGTCCAGAAAAATCACAGCTTCAGAATCAACTTAGGAGTTTAAAATGGAACCAGTTTGTAACTTGGGAATAAAGTTATTAAGGAACATAGAGGAAGAGTAGAACTGGAATTAAAAATACCACCAGGGCTAAATTATTTAACATCCAAATTTGCTGTTTCATTATTATATTAAATTTTCGCAGTATGCAATAGCAGTGTATGATAAAACAATTAGCTCACTGATTACCAAACTGTAAAAATATCTGAAATGAAATGGGAATAATTACTATGGATTGTTGATTTGAGATTATATAGGTCACAGGAAACAATTATGTTCTTGGTGAAATGGAGATAGGAGGACTGGGGTAAGGAAAGAGAGAATATTAACAGGAAAATATTCCAGAGTTGCAGCATTAAAGTATTCACATTCATTATACCATAGGTTCACTGCATCAAACTGAAAATAATTTCAGCACTGCACTAAGGAAAACATGATAAAGCTATTTTGCCATATCAGTATAATAGAAGTAATACTGGATTTTGATTTTAGAAGTTCTGAATGTGACTCAAAGAAATTGATTCCATGCACATTTTATGAAAGCAATGCCCTTTTCTGAGTGAATAAAGTCCTGTGTTGGAAGTGAGGGGAATTTAATTACAAGGTAATATGGCATGATGCAACCTTAAATGTGATCTAATAAAGCCTCTTAAAATTCAGGCCTTGCCTATAATCCAACTACAACAGGGTCTGCTCAGCTACAACAGATTTTTCAATTCTTTTGCACATATCATCACAAATGCAGATTCAAACACTCTCATTTACACCACTGAAATCCATATAATTATAAGCTAACCCAGTCGGTGTGAACAAATAAATTTGTCAAATGTTCATTTTAAATTTTTCCTGAGTTTGTTTTCCATGGAATTTTACAGGACATAAATTAGGATGCCTAACTACAAAACCTCAGCATAACAATGACCATAAGAACAAGGAAATGTCTTGTAATTGTTTCTTGTCTTATTGTATGACGATAAAGAGAAAATGTGGTCTGAAATCTACAGGATAAGCTAAGGTCTAAAGATTGAAGTCAGAGATGTCATGAGAAATGGAAGTCCACCCAGAAAGATAAAGTCTCTGCGATACAAATCATCAGAAATTGTTTCACTGCCCATCACTCAGCTTATAGTTCACTAAAGTAACATTAACAGTAACATCATAGTTGTGGACTATGAGGGAAATTGCCCTTTATATATGTACTTATCATTTAAAAATGGACTTTTACTGATGAAACAGTCTGACTTCATGAACTATACCTCAACTTGATGTCTCCTTCAGTTAAAGTGTGTTGCATGATATTGTGCACCATTGAATATACAAGGTACATAATTTAAAGCATGGAGTAGCATCATTTTCTCAAGGAGGGAATCCCACATTCAGTTGGGCAATTATTTGTACCAATTTTTCAAACTGGCATGGTCTAAATAGTGAATGAGAAAAAGTTCCTGTGTGTTTATCCCTCTTAGATGTCTTCACACAGTCAGAACATGTGAAGATATCAGCGTAAGGACTTGTCAAAGGGGTACTGTCTACCCACAGTGTTGTGAAGTTCAGCTGAATCTAAGCAATGAAGTGATTTAATAATGTCACTGATGGTGCCTATTCTGCCACATCATTGCAGGATGTAGTAGTGAAGGTTAGCCCTAGCTCCCCCAGAAACTATCCATTTAATTACTCCAGGATGTCAAATATGTTGACAGGTGTCACAGATCATCATACAGAAGGTGCATTCAAATTATAATGAACACAGCATTGATTTCAGCCACCAATCAAATAGCATAAGACAACAAGATGCAAGATCAGAAGTAGGCCATTTGGCCCATTCTAGTCTGCTTCATTTTTCAATGAGATCATGGATAATAATCAATCTGACTTTCCCACCTTTCCGCATGACCCTTGAATTCCTTACTATTAAAAATAAGTATCTCAGCCTTGAACTTACGTAATGACTCAACCTCAACAATCCTCTGTAGTACAGAATTCCGCAGATTCACTAACCTCTGAAAGAAAATCTCTTCTTATTGCTCACTTAAATAGGTGACCCGTCACTCCAAGCATATGCCTTCTGGTCCTGGACTCTGCCACAAGATGAATCAAATAAGCAAATGATCTCTGAACAAGCTCTAAATGTCAGTCTATCTTTCTTTAGATAAGGGGACCAATTTTCACAGCATTCCAAGTGTAGTCTGACTAGCCATTGCATAGTTTAGCAAGTTGTCCTTATTTTTATACTCTGTTCCTCTTGAAACAGAGGCCAAGCACTCCCCTACCACTTAATGCACACGTATGTTATCTTCTGTGACTCACACACAAAGAGCCCAAATTCATTTGTGCTGCAGCTTTCTGCGGTCTTTACCTCTTTAAGTAATATTCAGCCTCTCTATTCTTCCTGCCAAAATGCAGAACCTCACATTTCCCCACATTGGTATTCATCCGACAAGGTTTAGTTAAACACAAAGCCTGTCAAAATTCCTCTGCGATGCTTTGTCTAATCCTCACTACTTGTCTTGTCACCTACTTTTGTGTTATCTGCAAACTTTAGCTCTCTCGCCCATGTCATGAAGATATACTGTAAAAATGTATGCTCCCAACACTGATCTCTGTGGCACTGCACTAGTCTATTTTGTATTCATTCATGGAATATGGGCCCCTCTGACTGGGCCACCATGTGTTGTTCAGCCCTAGTTGCTTTTGTAAACCACAACCATCTTCTTACATGTTAGGTGTGACTGCAAGCAGTGGAAGGTTTTACCTCTGATATCCATTGAATCCAATTTTGCTAGGGCTCCTTGATGCCACAGTCAGTCTAACGCAGACTTAATCCCGAGGGTGTCCCTCTCACCTTCTTTCTGATGTGGTGTTGAGCTCTTTTGCCCAAGACTGTTATGAGATCAGAAGCTGAGTGGCCCTGGCAGAACTCAAACTTGGCATTATTGACCAGGTTTTTAGTGAGTGGGTGCTGCTTGGTAGCACTGTTGATGACTTTTGCCCGAAACATCAATTTTCCTGCTCCTCGGATGCTGCCTGACCTGCTGTGCTTTTCCAGCACCACTCTAATCTAGACTGTTGATGACATTGTCCGTCAGTTTACTGATGATCGAGAGTTATCTGATGGGCAGGGTTGGATTTGTCCTCACTTTTGTGAATAGGCTAAACTTGGACAATCTTCTACACTGTTGAGTAGATGGCAGTACTATAGCTGCATTACAACAGCTTGGCTGGGGGGAGGGGGTTACAAGTTCTGGAGCATACATCTTCAATATTATTGCTGGAATGTTGTCAGGTGCTATGTTAATGCAGCGTCTTGTGCCTCAAAACGTTCCATGGTATGAATGAAATTGGCTGGAGACTGGTATCTGTAATACTAGGGACCATTGAAGGAGGCAGAGATGGATCATCCACTTGGTGCTTCTGGCTGAAGATTGCTGCCAATGCTTCAGGCTTATCTTTTGCACTGATGTGATGGGCTTCCCATCATTAAGAACGGGAGTATTTATGAAGCCTCCCCCTCAAATTGTTGTTTAATTGTTCATACCATTCCTGACTGGATGTGACAGAACTACAGAGCTCATCTGTTCCATTGGTTGCAAGATCACTTAGTTCTGTCTAGCACTTACAGCTTGTGGAGTTTGACATGCAGGTTGGCCTATTTTGTAGCTTCACCAGGTTGACATCTCATTTTTAGGTGTGTCTGGTGCTGTTCCTAGAATGCCCATTTCCTCTTCATTGAACTAGGGTTGATCCTCTGGCTTGATGGAAATGCTAGAGTGGAGAATATATCAGGCCACTGGGTTGTGGTTGAATGCTGCTGATGGCTCATAATACCTCATGGATACCCAGTCTTGAGTTGCTCGATCTGTTTGAAGTCTATCCCATTTAATGCAGTGATAATACCATGTAACATAATGGATGGTATTGACAATGTGAAGACGTGATCTCCTGTCCACAAGGACCATGCTGTGAACACTGTTACCGGTGCTGTCATAGGCAGATGCATTTCTGGCAGACAGACAAGATAGGATGAAGTCAAAAATTGTTTTCCCTCATGTTGGTTCCCTCACCACCTACTGCAGACATGATCTGGTAGCTACATCTTTTAGGACTCAAACTGCTTGGGCAGTAGTAATGCTGCCGAGCCACACTGGTGGTGGACTTTGATATTACAGATTGCCATCCTGAAAATGTACCAGCTGTCTGTTATCCAATCGCCTATCACCCTAATATACTATCCAGACACTGTAAACTCGTATCTTCTAAAGTATCTTATGTGCTGTCCCTTATCGAATGCCTTTTGGAAATCCAAATACATTACACCACTGACTCCTCTTTATCTATCCTACATGTTAACTCTTCAAAGAACTCTAATAGTTTTTCAGCCATGGTTTCTCCTTCATGAATGTGAGCTGACTCTACTTGATCTAATTATGTATTCATAAATGCTCTACTTATACATTCTTTATAATAGACTCAGATTGATTTCCAATAACAAATATTAAACTAACTAGCCTGTAGTTACCTGTTTCTTGTCTCACACCACTGACCCTGTTATTTGAATAAGGCAGTTGGCAGTTTTCCAAATTGCTTGAAAGCTCACTACCAGTGCGTCCATTATCTCGGTAGTTACATCATTACTAATTCTAGGATGGAACCTATAATGTCCAATGGTCTTCTTAGCCTTTAGCTCCATTACTTTCCTTTGTACTTTTAAAAATGTAATAGTTGTCGTTATTTCCTACTATCCCGCCTTGATTAGTTTGTATATTTTGGAATGCTATTAGCGTGCTCTACCATGAAGACTGATGCAAAATATTTATTCAACTCTATTAGTTCGCTGCTTTTATTTTCCCAGCCTTGTTCACTAAAGGGCCTACTTTCAGTTTGGCCTCATTCTTCCTTTTTATATATTTAAGAAGCACCTACTGTCCATTTTTACATTACCTGCTAGTTTGCCCACAAAGTTTATTTCTCTCCTTTTGTTAGTTTTTGGTCATCTTTTATTGGCTTTTAAAACTTTCCAAAACCTGTGGCATACCACCAATTTTTGCCAGTTTATTTTTTTTCCCTTTCATTTGATGCAATCCATAACTTCCTTGGTTAACCATGGTTGCTTTTTCTCCTCAAAATCTGTCTTCCTCATTGTGGTACTGTGAGTCATGAATTATTTTCTTTGTCATCCACCAACGTTCCTCAACTTCCTTTTCTGCTAAACTCCTTTGCCAGCCCACAGCAGCTGACTTTGTACTCACCTCAATGTCATTAACCTTAAAGCTTAGCACAGTTGTGGTTTCACTATATGGTTTCAATTAATGTTCAAGTCTGTGTTGACTAGACATGTAATGCATTGGGTTCTCAGCACACTTAATGTTCTCTCAGTGTGACTCCTGCCGCACGATCTCATGGCAGAGTGGAATACCTTTACAATTAAACTCCAGGTCAGTGAATATTACCACAGGGTCTACACTTGACAAGGATTCCAGCTGTTATAAACTGCTTTGTGACATTCCTAAGTCCTGAAAGGCACACACTTCCTTTCATTTGGACAACTCATTAATGTTTGCAAGCAGTGTATATGCATTTATACTCTCTGACATACATATCTCAGAAACACACATGCTGTGTCAAACCATCAGTTGCAGAAATAGGGTGAACCCACATTTGGGAGCCTGGACAAAATTACCAGGCAGTCGGGCACTTACCTGAGCAGACGTGGGCCTTCAACGCAACCCCCAGCTGGATGTATATCCCAACCACTAAGAGCTGCCAACCAATCAGAGGAGTGTAAGATACAAGGAAGTGGGCAGATTCAGAGTCATGGGAAAGGTGGCTATCAAAGAAGAGAGATGTTATTCAAAGCAAGAGCACAGGGTCCACTGTGCATAGAGCACAATGAGACCTCTTCTCATGATGCCAGGTCCTTGAATTGGCACAAAGAGCTGAATAGCAAGGGAATGACACTTAATGGGGCTGCAGGCCAACCCTGTGAAAAGGTTACTACCCAGATGCTGAATTCACTGCCCGATGATTGAAAACCAATAGCTGCAGGCTGCAGCTTTGAGTTTATTTAAGGATGTGGGTTGTGGTCGACAGAAGGTTGGTAGGGGCACATTGGGGAGGTTGAGCAGATGGCAGAATGGTCGATCCATGCCACCCGACTCAAATTAAATGGTGGGGTGCAGGGCTTACAGTTCCATGCCTAAAATCACTACTGCACAGGAGGAGTTATGGAAAATAAAGAACATGAAAGCTTGGGAAGGGTTAAAGCATGAAGACCACTGACGATCTGTGGTCTGTGGAGGCAGGATGGAATAACCATACTGGAACATTCTTACACCAATTAGCAGAGTAAGGTTAAGGCTGAAAGGTCACTATGGCAAGATGAGATAACACAAGTAGTAAAGCAAGTTTCTCTGTTAAGTGTTAGTATGACAGGATTGGGACTGTAAATATTTGGGACATGACATTAAAATATCTAATTAATAGTCAGTAGAGTCAGCTTGAGACAGGAGACTATTGTAACAGATGGAATAGCTAAATATCTATCATGATAGGTTAGTCTGCAATTGAAGATCACTGTAGCACAGTTAGCAATAAATATCTAACCGTGACATTAGAATAATATTAAGTAGAATGTACAACTAAAGAGATAATGGTAACTAACATCACTGGTTTATTGTGTAGCTAGAGTGAGGTACTTTGATTAATATAGTTGGACATGCTGATAAGCTAACAGAAACATGATAAAAAAGATTTAAAAATCCACGGACCCTGAGGTTTGGGGGCATTCAAGAATCAGCTTTCTCAGTGTCACGGTTTTTTGTTTGCAAATAAAAGACCTATTTCTTGAAGAACTCTCTGCGTCTCCTGGTGGTTCTCTATATTTTCTTCACAACAGAGTCCGTTCAACTCATTGAGTCCCTGTCATCTTATGGTGGAACTATCCACAAAGTTCCACTCCCATACTCTAGCTCCATAGCACTCCACCATGTTGACTTTATTTTCCTCAACTGCCTGTCCAATTGCTTTGTGCAATGATTGTTCATTTCGACGTTGACCACATTCCCAGGCAGCAAGTTCCTCGTCATTTAAACTTACTATGTAAAATCGTTCTTCTTGTTATGGATCAGGCCAGATCCCCTCAAAACATTTCAAGAAAGTAGCCCAGATGCAAAATTTCCCAGTTGTTTTAAGCAGGTATGAAGTGGATATTCCAGGAGTGATGCAACTGACCCAACCACTTAGTTTCAAACAGAACAGAATTTATTTGCAAAATTACCGAATGAAACACAAACAAAAGAGAACAGATATAAAATAACTTAATCTCTCTGAAAACCCAACAGGTTATCCCAACTTAATGATGCTGTACCAAATGTCTGCAACAATTCCCATTAACATCCCTTGGCACAAAAGGTAAAATCCAACACAGGGTCTTACAGGAGAGAGAGGGATGGCAAAGAGATTCAGCATGGAACAAGTTCCTCCATGTCGCTGTTTTTTTTTGACCAGCAGCTTCAAAACTAACTGACTGCTTTCTCTGATCAGCCATACTGCTAAAGCCCAAACCAAACCAGAATAAAGCTGAGTTCGGAGAACTGAACACGCCCCTTTCATTGTACAAGTGTTCCTTTTAAAACTTAAAAGCTTCCTCAAGTAGACCAACTCTAGACATTTTGGAGCCTGTGTCTGTACGACCTCCTGAGAAAAGAAGAAACAAAGACAACCTAACCTTGTTAAAGGAGCAGCTTTATCACATTCCTCTCTCTCACACACGCATGCACAGCCCAAAGACACATATATGCAGACTTGCATGGTCAGGCACAAAAGCAGGTCGATACAACTTTGAATCCTGGGTTAGATACCTAACGTTGGGTTATACAGGACCTCACAATATTATTTCTAAATACAGATGTCCTAATTAGAGCCACGGGTGACCTCAGTGCCCAATTAGTAGCACCAAGCCGTGCCAGAAGATCCGAACCTTCTGCTGAGCACAAACAGCAAAGCCAAGTGGCAACCCTGACCAGGCCCGTCACTGACCTGCACAGTACAGGAGGTAACTCAGCAAAAGGTTAGGATCATCACTGTACAGGCAAATGGCCAATTTGGCCACCTGAGAGATATTGATCTGACCCGGATAAAACCTCCCCAGGTGGCAATTAAAATAACTTAACTATTCCCTAATTGGACCCAATAACTGTTTACTAACATGCACCAAACTGTTTTTGTTACCAGAAGGGAAAACAAAACAGTGAAACCTGCAAATGATCCATTCTCCTCTGATTCACCCAAGGTGCAGTTCCAGTCTAACCTCGAGATTCAATTCTAATTATTAATGGGCTTTTTCCCCTCTAGTGATTCAGGCATTGAACATTATTTCTTGGCCTTCACAGAAGCACACGAACAATTTTCTCAAAGTGCTTCATGATGTGAATTCACCGGAAACAAGTGAGTTGCTAATTCGTCTCTCCCAAACCCGAAACTTCCAAAGTTCCAATGCATCCAGTGGTCTTGTGACATGGACATGCCATCAGGCATGCTATTTTCAAAACTCACCTCCACATGCAAGTGAAAAGCATGACAGACACAGGGGTACAAGGGTGCAGAAACACAAAGATTTATACATCCACAGATACACATTCACTTCAGATCCTGAAGAATATCTTTCATTAACTGCTGAACTTAAAATTTATGTCAAAATACAAACTCACTAAATGGCAAGTTCTTGCACAAAATTCTTAATCAAGATTTTGTTTCGTCCAAACAAATTTTACTTTTATTTTCCACCATTTACTTGAAAAATTCTTTCTGTACTGGTTGTTTCTGTAGAGATTAGAGTGATGCTGGAAAAGCACAACAGGTCAGGCAGTATCCGAGAAGCAGGAAAATCAATGTTTCAGGCAAAAGCCTTCATCAGGAATGAAGGGCTGATGAAGGGCTTTTGCCCAAAACTTCAATTTTCCTGCTTCTCGGATGCTGCTTGACCTGTTGTGCTTTTCCAACACCACTCTAATCTTGCCTCTAATCTCCAGCATCTGCAGTCCTCACTTTCTCCTAGGTTATTTCTATATCCCACTGTATGAGTAATGTCTAACCAATGTGCGCTTAGATACTAAGTCTCTGTCTACAAAGTGATTGAGATATCATGCCTAACTGCTATCAAAAGCTTCTGTGTGCTCCTGTACCAGTGTACAAAATTGAAAGTTAAAAAAAAGAACATCTGCTGAAATTTGGATTACACTTCAAAACCTTGACACCACTGAAGCTTCAAAGCAATAATTGAAAAGCTTTAGCAAGAATCACAATAAAACACAATTTCTGAGCATATCCCCTATCCCAGCTGTGACAGCATAGCTTGGCTGCTTTTTCATTTCCTACATAGGATATCTCTAATGGAGCTCCACATTGGAAAATACAAAGTAGTGGATCCAGAAGGTGCTGAGGTTTTAGAAGAGTGTAGGAAATTAAAAGAACAAGTGAAGAAATGCACTTTTAAAAGTGTTTGAGTTAAATGCACAGAAGGTTGTGAGGAATCACTATGACGCTGTAACTAAATGAAAGCCATGAATAATGAAGCTTTGTGTTAAAAGCATCAAGAGGAAGCAAAAATTTGAGAATTAGACCAAAATGCACGTCAACTAACTCAGACACATCATGAACTGAGAGAGTGAGAAAGTATTGGTGATGGTACTCCACTCATGTCCACAAAGGTACTTAAACTCCTAAAAGAAAACAAAACAAGGGAAGCTACAGGGGTTTTACAAGTTCCTTCAGTTTTTGTTTGGTTGGATTATCAGAATGTTATGCATCAAGACTTCTGCTTCACAAATCTTGACATATAACTGTCAGTTAAATGCTCCTTTATATTTTTGATCACTTTCCAACTGATGACTGAATGGGTCCTGTATCCATCTCTTAGACTCAGTTATGAAATATTGATGTTCAGTCAACGTCAATGCAAACTTCAATTGCTGCAAGAATGCACCAGGTTTTGTTTATGCCTTTCCCAACCTTTCCACTTGGACTTTCTCTCTGGCGGTGCTTCAATCTTGAGATTCTGAAGTCTGTTTTCGAATCCCTCTTGAATCTCACTCCTGTCCATCTCACTATTGTCCTCTTGCCTTACAACTCTGAGAACTCTGTACTCCTCCAATCATGCCTTCTTGCATATCCATTGGCAGCTATGCCTTCAGACTAATGGTCTCCAAGCACTGGAACTCTCTTTCTTAAATATTCTCTGCTTCTTTTCCTCCCTCTGCTCCTTCAACACAATCCTTAAGCCACAGACAAATCTTCTGGCCAGCTGCCTTAGTATATAATTTTGTTCTTTTGTGTCAAACACCCCCCCTTAAAGCATCTTTGCTTTGTTAAAGGAAAGATATAATTGCATGCTGTTATTGTCTTCCTGCATTTTTCTAGCTAGGTTCATAGGGTGGTCAAGGTAACCTTTATGCCTGACTTAAAGTGCTTCGTTTTTGATAAGAAAGCTTCGATCTTGGGCCTACAGATGAAAAAGTAAGATGCAGGACAGCCATGATAAGTGGTCTTGTGTTTTGCATCTCATACAAGGAGATACAGAATTGAATGCCTCCAGCTGCAATGAAATTACTCCTCACCTTATGGTTTAGCTTTATAACAGTTGTTGCACATCAAGGTAATTGATTACACATGAAAGCATTAAAACATGTTTCTGGAAGTTGTGATAAGCAGTTACGTAAAGAAAGAACTTGCATTAATATAGCATCTATCACACCTCTCTGGGCAATCAAAAGAGTTTCACACCTAATTAATTATGTTTTCAAATGGAGGCAATGTGGGCTAATATGCAGCTAGCTAATCTCATGAAAGCAATGTCCAACAAACATCAAATCAGATGACAGAGCCGTTAACTCGTTATGGTGATGTCAGTTGTAAGAAAGACATTGACAACTTAACAGGAGAGTTCACTGTGATTGATAAAAACCTTTAGATTAGATTACTTACAGTGTGGTAACAGACCCTTCGGCCCAACAAGTCCACACCGCCCCGCTGAAGCACAACCCACCCATACCCCTACATTTACCCCTTACCTAACACTATGGGCAATTTAGCATGGCCATTTCACCTGACCTGCACATCTTTGGACTGTGGCAGGAAACCGGAGCACCCGGAGGAAACCCACGCAGACACGGGGAGAAGGTGCAAACTCCACACAGCCTTGATCTTTAACATTCACTTAAACTATCAAAATTGACAGATAGGACCCTAAATCAACATCTGATTGAAAATGTTTGTTTCTTTAGTCAATTCTATTTCAGAAGTGCCACTTCTTTTTAAACCAGTGCTCAATGGAGGAAAACTGATCCCTATTTTATTTCTCCTCTCTACTCCATGACATCACAAACAAACATAACCATTAAGATTGCAAGATAGTTCAGGCAGGAGAAAAACAATTGGGTCATTTAGTCTGTGCATCCAATCATGTACTTTATTATTTATAACATTTAACAATCTTGAATTGCTTCAGATGGAGAAATAATCGGTTTTATTTTTGGAGCATTTAAAGTTTCTCAGTACAATCACCCAGAGAGGCACTTGTACATCAATAAGCTTTGTGCTCAAGAGATTTTATCTGAATTACCCATTCTCATACGTTTCCTCATCTTCAAACTAACAACCCAGATATTGCAATTCTCTAAGTACAGGAAAGCCTCTTTGGGTCCAATTTTTCAAATCCCTCAGCGGCCTCAAAACTCAGATCTTCTCTCTTGAGTGCTCAATTTTGCAGTACACAAGCTTTTCGATCTGACTCTGACCTTGAAACTCTTAGTGGAATCTCCCTTCAAAAGTACTTCTTAATCAGAATTTGTCTGATCTGAGATAATTAATATTTTGTAACCTTCAATGAGCTCCTTCCTTACCAGCTTCGCCTTATGCTGCAGAGTTGGCTGTTTACCAGTGTTGCTGTTTGTACTCACCTGTGCACTGATCCTCTACATGTGCCAGATGGTGTCAAATTAAATTAACCTGCATGACACAGGGGTTTGGTCATTCAACAGCAGCCTGAGAGTCACTTGCCTTTCGCATCTGATTATTTCACACCAGAGCAGCTTACAACATTTTAACCTTCTTTAAATTCCAGGTATATCTTGTCCCTACTATTCTGGTGCAACTGCTGAAGTGCCGAGCTTTGAATGGGAAGGAATTCCTTTCAACTGGAGCATTGTCAAGACTCACAACCCCAATAGTCACTTTAAACAAACTTGTATATTGAAATAGCTCATGTGGGATATGGGAAGAGACCCGAATTGTCTGACATTCAAAAATGTTTTTTTTCCTGCATATTAGTCTTTTGATGACACAGTATAACTTTACACTATGATATATGGATGACACTTGTATTCAATTATTAACTAAGTGAGTTTTGTGGGTAGGGGAAGGAAGGAGGTTGTTCAAATATTTTGATATGAAACCCAAGAGCTCGGGTTTTCCCTGGATAGTACATAAGTTTAACTTTTTAGCTTACGCCTTGCACAGGTTCACGTTGAGCAGAAAGCAGAGAGTGAAGACAGAACCCAAATTTTACAAAATCACATTCTTTTCATTAGAGCACTTCAACTCTCCAAAATGCCACAGGGCCACCTATGGGCCACCAGCCTTGGAGGACGGGCTCTCTGGTAATTGGAATCTATGTATGAGTTGGAGAAAAATGGTGAAAAATGTCAGGGAATGCACTCATGTTGTGAAGGAACTTACTCTCTCCCAAATCCACCCCCATCTTGCTTCAGCATATAGTTTTCCCCAACCTCTACAAAATCCAGTTGACCCTTTCCAAACCTGTCGTACTGCCCAGCACATATTTGTAACACCAATTCACTAAGAGGCAGCAGGTTGGCTCCCTGCCCCTGTCCTAACTCCTCATGGTATTCAAAGGCATATATAATCAAGGACCGTAGACAGAACTCACTTGATCTTCCTTAGTATCTCGGGACTTTCTATGTCACATAAGACCACCAATAGATCAGCTCTGCACTGTTCAGATTTGGGACTCCAGTATCTAGATTGAGGTTTGATTCATAGCTGGTACCACCAAAGTGATGGATATTAGCATCTTTTTCAGGCATCATTGGACACCATATTTCACTGAAGATTAAAGTTCTTGCTTCATCCACTCCTCGAGGTGATGCCCCAATCTCCTCGTGTTCATACAGTCACAGAAGTCCACAGCACAGCAAAAGTTCTTTTGTCTGTGTCGGTCAAAGACCAACTAAATAAAAGATGTTAAAGGAGCTTTGTTTATTCTCGCTCCTGGCCTTTATTCAGATCTCCTGGTTCCCTGATACAGATTAGAATTCTGGTGTCTCGGGGGTGAGATTGTAGCTTTCAGGGTTTTTGAGTTGTGGAAATGGAGATAGGCAAGGCATTATCCACAAAGCAGCCTCAAACCACAGCTGAGCTGATCCTGTATTAGCTGCACTCGAAGGAACCAATCCATCTCAACACATATTCCAAATAATTGTGGACAAACAAGATGTTATAGATACATTTGTAATTCTGCACATGGCAAATGTAATCCTTTTGAGCTTCCTCCCTGGTAGCAGATCAAAGCAGCAAATATTAGTTGGCACCTAACTCATAAAATGCCCTTTATCAGACTGTAGTTAACTGCAGTCATGGCAAACCATTTTGAAGCCACATAAACCCTTGTTAGGCTGCATTTGGAGTACTATGTGCAGTTTAGTCACTACACTACAGAATGACATGAAAGCTTTGGAGGGAATGCAGAGAAGGTTTCCCAGACTCAAGGGTGTTGGCAATGAGGAAAGGTTAAAGAGGCTAGGATTGTTTCCACTGGAAAGATGGCGGCTGACAGGAGACCTGATAGAGGTCTACACACTTATAAGAGGCATTGATAGGGTGGATAGTCAGGGACTTTTGCCCAGGGTTAAAGTTTCAATTACAAGGAGGCACAGGTTCAAGGTGAGAGGGGGCAAGTTGAAGGGAGATGTGCGAGGGAGGCTTGTCAGTGCAGAGAGTGGTAGGAGCCTGGAATGCACTTCCAGCAGAGGTGGTGGAAGCAGGTATATTGGCAACCTTTAAAAGGCATCTGGATGGTTACATGATTAGGGAGGGAATAGAGGGATACAGATCTAATAAGGGCAGAGGGTTTACTTTTTAGTTTAGTTAGGGCATGATGATCAGCACAGGCATGGAGGTCCTGTTCCTGTGCTGTATTTCTCTTTTGTTCTTGGTGGGGATGCTCCAATTTTCTGCATCAGTGTCTGACCAGTCCCCAGTTAGTCCTCGGAAGGTATTTAGAACCAAAGGTCAATTGGAAGTCACCATAGTACGAGAGAACATACTGACTGCTCTTTCATTTGAGGGAGTCAACTGCTGCTGAGTTTAACCTGAAGGTCATTGTACTTCTGGCATAAGAGAAAGTATATTCTCTTCAACTTGTCTTTCCTTTAAAGAGATTTGACTCATTTGATCTTTCAACTTGAAATTTGCATTATTCAGGGAGTGTTGCACACTACATTTCACTTTAAAATGAAGCTTTTACTTCACCCACTCTTAAGAGTTTATGTCTCCACGTGTTCGAGGAACTTTGTTTATTTTCGTTCCTGTCCTTCATTCTGAGCCACGTCCCCTCCTACCGATTCCAGCAAAAACAAACGGAAGCCCCAAAGGTTCACTTCTCCAGATGGATACATCAGCACGTCATCACTTGTAAATGTGAGCTGGCAGGTTTTCACCAACAAGTGGAGGTTTTGCTCAGCTCAGCTATTTCGAATATTCAGCTGACACTGCGCAATGTAACATAATGCCTGCTTGAAAACCCTGAATACAACAACTCAGCATTGAGTTATAGACGGGGAGGCCAGAGATTCAATCATACTGTATTAATGATTGGAAATTAATGCAGCCTGCCCACCACCAACCCTCCCCCCCAACCTTCCCCCCCCCCACCCCAACACAGGAGCAAGCTTTTGAGAAAGATTTTGGGAGTAGGGGAGAGAATCCAGTGGTTGAGGTGGGAGCTGAAAGATCAGCTCTGATTGTGGGACATGCCTTCCCTGTTGCCTGCCTCCCCCCACCCTTGGGCTCACTGAGAATAGCAACTGGTTAATTAATAGTCACTTGGAAAGTGTCCTTTCCTTCCCCACCTGAGTTTAATAATATTTTACCAGTGGGGTGAGAGGGCGGGGGCAATCCACACAACAGGGTTAGCATGGATACCCTCATGGCTGGACTGGAGGCCTGGAAAGGGAGTGAATCCCTCCACTAAGATTCTTCATTTGCAGACAATTATCCATACTCCCATGGCCTCTCAATTGGTTCTCCTGACCCCAATCCCTGTCAGGCCCACCCTCTTGCCTTCACTTCAAGACTTCCGAGCTGCTCCCCATCCCAGGCCTACACCTGGTTTCAGGCCCACTCCATTCCTTGGCCTACTCCATTCCCAGTCCCAGGCCCAGGCCCAGTCCCAGTCCCAGGCCCACACCTGGCCTGAGACCCACTCCAGCCCCTGGCCCACTCCAGCGTCAGATCCACTCCAGCCTCAGGCCTAGGCCCAGGCCCAGGCCCAGGCCCATTCTTAGGCCAAGACCCACTCCCAGACCCAGTCCCAGTCCAAGGCCCACTCCCAGTCTCAGGGCCACTCCAGCCCCAAGCTCTGACCCACTCTCTGTTCCATTCATCAGAGGACTAAAAATAAAACTTTAAAAACATAAGCATGAGTCTCTACTCTAATGCATCTCTTACCAGCCCATCACGAGCACTTGAATAATTGAAAAGTTTGCAAGAAAGAAAGCCAAGTGATTTACCCGAGGTTACTGGAGAGATTAACAAAGACTGAAAGCAATAATTACTTCTTGCTGTACTCAAAAAATATTCAATGTTCTCTTATTGATCTCCAAGTTATCCCTCCATCAACTGTCCAACAATAGATTCCCTCTTTGTGATCATTTTACTTCAGTTGGCCAGGGCATTTTAAGTTGAGGTCTCTGAGTGCTGAGTGCCCATCTTTTTAGAACTGGCAGGTATCCAACCACCTCTCGGGAATGGATAACTGAGTTTAAATGACGATTGAGGTTGAAATCCAAATCCATGACTGGGAACAGTTGTCAATCACTTCGACTGTGCTTTCAGTGAATAGTTTCAGTCTGTGAGTTCCCTGCTGCAATGCAGCAAAAGAAAAGAAAAAGCCAGGACCCTTCCAGTGAGCACGTATGTCTGAATAGTGCTGCTGGGGTAAAGATCTGAATCTGATATCCACTACTTGCAAAGGCTGACAGTTCACAGAATATTTGTGGATATCTCCTGAAATATTTTGTACAAAGAACAAACAAAGCTGCTACAAAATGCTCTTTGTCATATCTTCAAGGTATCTCCTTGCAACTAGATGTTTGCTTAACGTATTGCTGCTTCTTTTTAGGGGACTTGCGTGTGGAAAGAAAATATCCATAAATTAACAAATGTCAATGTAACTTGCAAAAGTTGGAGGGACAGATAGTTCAATTATGGGATTATTCATTCAATGAGAGGGTAGAATAATGCCAACTGCACAATATCAAGCCCCATATGGCTGAGGGCCTATCCACCCGTCTTGCCACACAGCAGTCTCCTAGCATGAGGCATGGTTAGCAAACTCTTTGCCAGACAGCAGCAAAGCACCAAAGCAGAGAATCAATCACCCTGTATATAATATACACAGCAATTTTTCAAAACAATCACTGAAGGGATGTGGGCATCACGGTCTATTCTACCGCAATCCAATCTACTGCATTCACTGCTCACAATGTAGTCTCCTCAACACTGGGGAAACAAAGAGCAGACAGGATGACCACTTCACAGAACACCTACATTCTGTCCACAAAAAAGACCCTGAGCTTCCAGTTACCTACCACATCCACACACCGACCTGTTCCCTGGCCAACATCTTGGTCTTAGGCTTGCTGCAGTGCTCCAGGGAAGCTCAGTGCCAGCACCTCATTTTCCGCTTGGGAACTCTACAGCCCTCTGGGCTCAATATTGAGTTCAATGACTTGAGGGCCTGAAGCATCTTGTCCCATGTCTTGATCCCAACCCCCACAAACCAGCCCTTGTTATCACATCATCTAGAATTATTTAGAACCTACTGTGAGCCGAGAATTGTCTCCTATGCTGATCGTTACACAATCCTTTGTCTGACTGTTCTTTCCTTGGGCTCTATTTCCAACCATCATTTATTCCTTATTCCCTCCCTCCAACTTAATTCTCCAAAAAAAATCCAACTATTTCCTAGCTACCATCAGTTCTAAGGAAGGGTAACTCGACTCGAAAGGTTAACGCTGATTTCACTCCAAAGATGCTGCCAGACCTGTTGAGCTTTTCCAGCAATTTCTGTTTTAGTTTGTGTGTGGTCATCACTGGTTCAGCCATTATTGATTGCTCATCTCCAATTGACGAGACGGCAGTTAAGAGTGGTGTGGGTCTGAAGTCACATGTAAGCCAGACCAGGTAAGGATGGAAGATCTACTCCTCTAAAAGATATTATACAGTCATACAATCACAGAGTCCTACAGCATGGAGACGGGCTCTTTCTCCCAAACTGGTCCATCCACGTTAACCCCATTTCCCTGCACTTAGTCCATATCCTTCTAAACCTTTCCCATCCATGCATTTGTCCAAATGCCTTTTAAATGCACCCACCTCAACCACTTCCACTGGCAGCTCACTCCATGTATACCACCCTCTGTGTAAAAAAGTTTCCTCAGGTTCCCTTTTATTCTTTCCCCTCTAACCTTAAATTGATGCCCTCTAATACTCGATTCCCCAACCCTGGGGAAAAGACTGAATGTAATCACCCTATATATGCCTCTCATGATCTTATACACCTCTATAAGTTCCCCTTCATTCTCCAATGCTCTAAGGAAAAAGTCCTAACTTGTACAACATCTCCATGTAACTCAGTCCATTGAGTTAATTGTAAATTTCTTCTGCATTCTTTCCAGTTTAATAACACCCTTCCTATAACAAGGTGACCAAAACCGAACACAATACTCCAAGTGCAGCCTCACTAATGTCCTGCATAGTTGCAACATAACTTCTCAAATTCTATATTAATGTCCTGACCGATGAAGGCTTGTGTGCCAAAAGCCTTCTTCACTGCCCTGTCCACCTCTGACTCCACTTTGAGAACTGTGAACCTGAACTCCAAGATCCCTCTGCACCAGTACACTCCTTAAGGTCCTACTAATAATCATGAAACTCCTACCTTGATTTGACTTTGCAAAATGCAAGACCTCACACTTACCTACATTAAACTCCATTTGCCACTTCCAGGCCCACTTCCCCAGTGATCAAGATCTTGCTACAATTTCTGAGAATCTTCCTCACTGTCCACGATACCACCTATTTTAGCGTCATTGGCAACTGCACTAATCATGCCTTGTACATTCTCATCCAAATCATTGATATCGATATTAATGAACCATTTGACACTTACATGGTCACCATTCGAAAAACTGTTTTATTAAATTCTAATTTCACCATCAACCACACTAGCGTTGTAGACTGTTAGTCCAGTAACATTACCATCACACTTCTACTTCCCCAGATGTCTTGGATTTTTCTTATCTCTGGGATCACTCAAAAGCAACATGAAAAGTGATGGCAGTAACATAAACCCTTCTCCAACTATAATCAAATTCCTTAACCTAAGTTCAGTTGTAATCTTTGTGACTGATGAAATCATTTCCACTTCAGATGTATTTAAATAATGGGGACATTGACCACAACTACTGGTTGAGGAAGCAGCTTGTATAGATCTGGAGAGTGAGAAAGCTTCTAGTTCTTCCCAAAATGTCAAGGATTTGCTTTTATATTCTACTGGAGGGAGCATTACGTCTTCAGTTTAAATGCTTATCCAAAATCTAATAGCTCCAACACTCTCATCTTTCCCTGCAGTGTTAGATCAGATTATAATCTTCACCAAATTTCAATCAGTGCTTGTTGAAACTTAAATGAACTTTTTTTTTTCCAAAATTTTAACCTGTGTGGAAAATTCCCCACCATTTTGTCTTGAGCTGCATGCTACATTGCTTGGGATTTTCATGCTTTTGTTTTTCTCCCCTGCATTTTCCCATGATTCCAAAATTCCTGCAGTGCCACATGCAATTAATGAAGCAATAAGTAGCCAGAGGAACTTGAACCAGAACCAACTGAGACACGCCACTGTGAAACGACTTGACTCATTCTCAATTCTTCCTGATCTTGTCAGCGTCACCAATGTTGCAGATTGCTATCTATCTGATGACTTACATACTTCAGGAAGCAAACTGTGCACAGTTAGCTGGAAGGACTACTATCGCTGCATGTATATAATACTCTTACAGCATAAATACAACATAGATGTAGCATTTTCACAGTGCATTATTCCTGTTTAACTGTCATTAAAAGCACTAACTGTGGAAGAATATCACACTGTTCACACTGTCAGTCATGATCTCAGATTATCCCAAAACACTTTAAATCCAATTAAGTTTAGTATCATTTCTATTATACTGCAGGAAAACATGGAAAGCCAATTGCTCACAGCAAGTTCCATAATCAGTACATAATCAATAAACCATAAAATCAAACATTTAAAGGTCATGTTGAGGGCTCCAAAGGACACCCCATCTGATCTTTTTCGTGTTGTGTTTTCAGACCGTTCATGTCTCACTGAGAAAGCAGACATCTCTCCGTAGACCTGCTGAGTTTTTCCAGCATTTTCTTCTGTTGTTAAAGAGGCCAGGATCTTGTCTTAGGATCTGATTTGAAAGATTCCACCTCGAAGAGCACAGCTCTCCTGCAGTTTTGCATGTCAAATGCCTGTAATCACTGGAGTGGAAACTTGAATCCACAAATTTATAGACTCGGAGACAACAGCGCTATCTCAAAGCTAAGATTACAACAGCAAGGCTAAACCAGGAGTACTTCATGACCTTGTTTTCTCTAATTCTGAGCAGAGCAAGGAATTCATAAGACTGACTTCTTGTCTAAATTCCTGATGAAGGGCTTTTGCCCGAAACGTCGATTTTCCTGCTCCTCGGATGCTGCCTGACCTGCTGTGCTTTTCCAGCACTACTCTAACCTTGACTTCTTGTCCAACTTCTCCACCCAATGAATAGAACATGTTGAAAACATACAGATATTTGTCTACACAGCAGAACATGCTGCTCCAAATATCTAGGTCATACAATTTCTTCTAAGAAACTATTTAATATAACAGAGGAAATGTTAACCAGGAGCAAATTAGCAGAGTCATTAGGGACATTTAAGCAACTGCTGGACAGGCACATGGAGAGCAGTGAGTTGAGGGGTGCATAGGTTAAGTTATTATATTTTACATTAGGATTAAACATTGGCACAACATCGTGGGCCAAAGGGCCTGTTCTGTGCTGTACTTTTCTATGTTCTATGTTCTATGGCTGACACTACAATCTATACTGAAAGCAAAAAATGCTGAAGATCACAACGTGTCAGGCAGCATCCGTGGAGAGAGAATAAACTAATGTTTCGAGTCAAGATGACTCTTCATCAGAGCTGACATGAAGTATGGAGGAGGCAGCATTTATGCAGTGGAGGCGTGGAGTGCTGGGGGAGAAAGGATGTTGATAGTTTAGATTAAGTGATCACAATGTGAGAATGCAGTCCCTTCTGGATTTAATATTGAGTTCAACACCTTCTATCTGTAAACTCCCTGCCTTTTCTTTTAGCTTCACTTGTTGCATTCTCTGTCACCATATCCCTCAGCTCCCCCCACCTCCCCAACCCGAGTGGGACTGTCTGTTCTTTCCAATCTGGCAGTTAGACACATCATTGTTCTGCCATTCTCACATTTCAATCACTTAACTGACAATATCCTTTCTCCCCCAGCACACTGCGCTTCCCCCCCCCGCCCCCAACTATAGCATAAATGCTGCTCCTCCCACACTTCACATCAGCTCTGATGAAGAGTTATCTGGATTCAAAATGTTAGCTTGCTCTCTCTCTCCATGGATACTGACTGACCTGCTGTGATCTCTGGCATTTTTTTTGTTTTCAGTGGAAACATTAAAATGTGTGACCATAAAATTCTCCCACTCCACGTTACTATTCTCACCATGCAAAGTTTTGCAAGTGTGAACTATGCTTTAGCAACATCCTGTCTTACTGCAGTTGGTGGTTCTTTCTGAGTAAGAAAGTTGCAAGTTCCAACTCTATTACAGAACCAGAAAATGGGGATGAATGGCTTAATTTCTGCTTCTTTGTCATCTGGTCTTATGGTCCAAAATGGAGTGACACTGTGCAGCACGGTCAGAGTTTTGTCCTTCAGATACAACATTTAGAAGTAATTTGGACAGGTACATGAATAGGAAATGTTAAGAAGGATTTCCGCACTGTAGGGAATCTAATCTAATCTAAAATGGGCCAAATGCAGACAGAAGTGACTGGTTTACTTTGTGAAACTTGGTCAGCATGGAGTTGTCCCAAAGGATCTGCTTCTGTGTTGTATGACTTTATAAGCTAGTAAAGTGTGGGCCTCTGTGCACTCAAATCAATGTGAAAGGTTCCATGATGTTCACAAGGAACAAAGAATGAGCTGTACGAGATTATTTATTTCATAGCAACGTTCAACTCTGAATGTGACCACTTCATCCATCATACCTATGCCAGTTGATTGAAAGTGTCATCCAATTAGTCTCTTCCTTACTGCTCTCCAATTATTACTGAAGACTTGCATTCTAGAGTTAGCTCTGCCCCGGCTAAGTTGGTCCGGTAGAGCTACAATAGTGGCAACTATCCAAATACGTGGAAACCAGGCACATCCTGTACACAAAAAAGCAAAACAAAACCAACCTGCACAATTACTGCCCCGTCACTTAGTCTCAATCAACAGCAATGATGGAAGGTTTCATCGACAGTGCTATTAAGCAACACTCACTCCACAATGATCTACTTGAAGATGCTCAGTTTGGGTTCCACCAAGGCCTGTCAGCTCCAGATGTCATTACAAGTTTGATCCAAACATGGACAGAAACGTTGAACTCGAGGGTGAGGTGAGAGTGACTGCCCCTAATATTGTGCCATTGAGGAGCATAAACAATGCTTAGAAATCAGGTTTTTTTTTAACTATTAGTCTCATATTTAGTAAAAATAACTTCACAAATGCTGGTAATCCACAACCAAATCACCCTTTATTTACACATGGTGAGCCCTTAACATGAAACAGCTCTCTCAGAAGATGTCTGACATTCCTGTTTATATCTATCAGCCAGGGCTCCCTGATTGGACCTGACAAATAGCCCCAATCAGGGAACTCACATTCTAGAAGGCCCACCTGGCTGACCTCATTACAATCACTAAATCCCCACCCTCAGAGTCTGAGAACATAGACTGGTTCTATTTTCAGTAGCTCCTTCTGAGGCGTTTTAGCACTAGCTCAGCTTCCTCCGACTCTGCCTCTGATACGAGCAGCGTGTAACACACACAGTAGCTTGTCTCTTGTACCCGAAGAGTCTTGGAAGAAGATTCATTCTCTTCTTCAGGTGGCAAAGGCATTGACGTGGCAAAATCCGCTACATCCATCTCAGATTTTGAGGCATCTTCACTGCTGGATGGAGAGGGAGACCACATATTGTGCGAAACAGTTGAAAGGGCTGTTGAGGAGTCGGGCACATGTTGCTCCCACGCTGCTTGTGAGTTTGCAGCCTTTATATTGTCCACATGCTTGTTCAGAAGCATCATACCTACACAAACTTTATATGTCACTGGACCTGACATGTTGACCATGCCTCTTACCCATGCAGGGCCATTTCCATGGTTCCTAAACATCGTCCCTCGAGGTAAACTCTCACTTTGCAAAGTCTTGTGTCTGGCACTGATGTTTCTGATGCCATTTCATCCTCTACCCCAGGACAGGGCAGATCAGATTTAACTTGGTGCAGAGTCTTCTCCCCATTAGCAATTCTACTGGAGCTATCCCTGTATTTGCATGGCAGGGGGTGGTATCCTACAATCAAACAGGAATCTAGAACTTCACTAGTTGGTATCTAATGATGTTGTCGGCAGTTTCTTTAAGCCTGTCTTCAAAGTTTGGACTGATTTTTCTGTCAGACCATTGGATGATGGATGGTATGGAACTGTCTTTATATGTCAAATGTCATTCGATATTAGGAAATATTCAAATTCTCTTTTGGTAAACGAGGGCCTATTATCTGTGACCAACACATCTGGGAGTCTGTGTATGGCAAAAGATGTGTGCAAGTTTTTTCTACTGTTGTTCCCATGTTTAATGAATTAACTCTCTGCATGTCCAGCCACTTGGGAGTGGGTAACCACAATGACTAAAAACATGGAGTCCATGGAAGTACCTACATTGTCCATGTGCAACTGAGTCCAGGGTTTACTTGGCCATTCCCACAGAAGTGGGGGAAGCTGCTGCTGGTCATTGTTCTCCTTGCTAGCACTCTAGACACTGGCACCACTAACGTGGCTCGGTCTGCACCCAATTCTGACACACATAACTTCTTGCCAACATCTTTTGAAACCCCTGGATGACCCTGGTGGGGTTTCCTCCATATCTGGCAGTGATGTTTGTTCAGAACAAGCATGCTTGCTCCCCATAATAATATGTCGTCCTCGACTGTGATCTGGTCTCTCTGGGTCCAAAATGGTTTCAATTCTGGTTGTGATGGCTCTTTGGCTTCCCCCAAAGCAGCTGTTTCAGTTTTGCCAGGACCGGATCTTTCTGCATCCAGAGCGTGCAGCTGTGACGGGAAGCGCGTCCAGAAAATTTAAAACCATCACAGAACCTTCCAGTGGTGGTACCACTGGGGGTGTATCTGCCAGTGGGAGGCGGCTCAATGCATCTGCATTTACTACTTGTGTATTGAACGGTGTTCCAACTTGTAAATATATGCACTTAGTATTAGAGCCCACCACTGAATTCGGCCTGAAGCTATGGGCGGCACTGCCTTGTCCTCTTTAATCAGACCTAGCAGAAGTTTGTGTTCAGTTATTATTACATCATAACGGTATTAGTGGAATTTTTTGATTCCAATCCTTCCTTTCGTATCTAGGCATATTTACGCTCTGCATTAGCCGAAGTCCTGGATGTACATGTTGCTGCACATTCCTCTCCATTGAGCCACCTATAAGCTAATACTACTCCAATGCCATACGGAAGGCATTGCACGTAAAGACCAGATCTCGGTTGGGATCACAGGGTGCCAACACCTTCGAAAGAGACAGTTGTTTCTTCACTTCCCTGAAAGCTGTGGCTTGCCTATGCATCCATTTCCAATGTTGAACTTTGTTTTAAAGAGTTGATGCAAAGGTGCCAGGATGGAGGCCAAATTTTATATGAAGTTTCCATAATAATTCACCAGCCCAAGGAAAGACTTAAGCTCACGTAAAAATGTGGGGAGCTAGGGCACCTTTAATCACCTTCAGTTTATCTTCCAATTGGGTGGAAGATCCAGTCTTGTTGAATCTGTAGACCAAGTATGTCACTTGGAGAACCTTCAACACGTTATTCCTTCTTAGGCGTATACCCACCAGCAAGAAAGGTAGGTTCTTGAAGTGCTACCTATTGGTCTTCCCTGTTATTAGCACATCATCTAGATACATGGTGACCTAGGGTAGACTTGTAAAATATTCTCCATCGTCTGCTGAAAAATTACATAGGGCTGACAATACCCCCAATGACAGTCACATATGTTGGTACAAACCCTTATGGGTATTAATTGTAGGATGCTTCTGGGAATCCTCATCTAATCACAATTACAGATACACATGGCTTATTTCCAACTTCGTGAATAACAGTTCCCCCTGCCACCATTGCGTGTAAATGCTCTTTGTGAGGGATTGGGTGTTTATCCAGCTGCAAAAAGCAGTTTACTGTTTGTGTAAAATCACCACCCAGCGGACTTCACAATCAGTATGACCAGTGCTGCCCATTCTGCAAGCTGGACTGGTTTGATGATTCCTTCGCTTTCCAGCCTTCTGATTTCTGCAACTACTTTTGCCCGTAAAGTAAATGGCACTGGGGAATCCTTGCAGAATTGTAAAATTGCTTCCTGGTCAACATACAAGGTGGCCTTGGCTCCCTTCATCGTCCTCAGACCTTCCAGAAAAACCTCCAGGTATTTAATTAGGTCTTCACTCAGGCAGCCATTTTCTAACCAAAAACTGTTGAGCCAGTCAAGGTGAATCTTTCTCAAACCAATTTCACCCCATCAAGCTCGGGCCTGAGCCTTTTACGACAATCAGTGGGAACAGAACCAGCTGCTTCTCATAAGAGACTGGAACTAAAATTGTACCTTTAATCTGGAAAGGTTCCCCAGTATAGGTCTAGATTAGAGTGGTGCTGGAAAAGCACAGCAGTTCAGGCAGCATCCGAGGAGGAGTAAAATCGACGTTTCGGGCAAAAGCCCTTCATCCTGTATTCCTGATGAAGGGCTTTTGCCCGAAACGTCGATTTTACTGCTCCTCGGATGCTGCCTGAACTGCTGTGCTTTTTCAGCACCACTCTAATCTGGACTCTGGTTTCCAGCATCTGCAGTCATTGTTTTTACCTAGTTTTTCCCCAGTATAGGTTCTCAGTCTAGCCTAGGTCTTATGCAAACTTGAGGATTGGAGTCCAGAGCTAAGTTTGTTAAAGGCTGGTTCTACAATCACTAACATGGCTGTGCCAGTAGAGACCATTTAACCAAATGTTGATTTAGATTGGTCCTGATTTGGATGTTTCTAAGCAATTTAACTGTTCCAAACCTGATGCAGGTAAACTTTCCAGGGTATGCACTCTCTTGGATACTGGCCTATGAGTTTTCTTACTCGATTTAGATCTAAATGAGACTGTTACTGACTCAAGTCCACATATTGGCAGCAACTACAATGACTTGCTGGCCTGGATCATAAAGAAATAATTATCCATCTGGATGAGATTTGGCTTTGTTTTGGGGTTTTGCAGCTGGCTGACATCGAGTCCCTCTGTTCAGGATATGTCCTGACAGTGAGGCTATGCAATTGCCTTCACCCAAGTGGTATTTCCTAAGCTCAGTCGGACTGGCGAGGGTTTCCACTTCCATTGGAATACCCTACAACTCATAAGCTCCATTTGCCACATTTTCCAATGATAAAGCCAGTTGTAGTGCCTGTTTGAAGTCTAGTTGGGCTTCAGCTAGTAGGCACTTTTGCATGGTTACATCATCAATCCCACATACCAAACGGTCTCTCAGCATCTCATTAAGGGTTAAACCAAAGTCACATGCCTCAGTCAGCTGTCTTCATCTGGTCAAAAATCCCAATACAGATTCCTCGGTTCTCAAAGTAAAACTGATGTAACATCTGAGAATTAGGAGCCTTGGAGTCATCATATTCCTTAATTAAATCTGCCAAATATTGAATGAATTTAGCATTTGGTGCCTCAGGGCAAGTTAGGCTCCTAGTAACCAAACAAGCTGTGGGTCTACAAGCTGTTGGGAGAATTAATCATTGCTTTTCACCTGCCCCAATCTCATCTGCCCAGAAAAGATAGCGCATTCTTTCCACATACTGGGCCAAGTCTTTGGCAACAGGATCGAATGAGTCAAGCTTCCCAAATAACGGCATGACACAAGAAATGCTCATATCAACTCAAAGAAAACTCAAATTTCTTCAGGAGCATGCTTTTGGCTCATTGTCATTGAATAACTCCACAGAGACCAGTATCCCATCACCCTCCATTCTTATCTGTCAGCTAGGGCTCTCTGATTGGATCAGATTAAAAACCCCAATTGGGAAATTCATATTCTATGAAGTCCACCTGGCTAACCTCATTACAATGTGTTGCTGGAAAAGCGCAGCAGGTCAGGCAGCATCCAAGTAGCAGGAGAATCGACGTTTCGGGCATGAGCCCTTCTTCAGGAATGAACTCATTCCTGAAGTAGGGCTCATGCCCGAAACATCGATTCTCCTGCTCCTTGGATGCTGCCTGACCTGCTGCGCTTTTCCAGCAACACATTTTCAGCTCTGATCTCCAGCATCTGCAGTCCTCACTTTCTCCTAACCTCATTACAACCACTACGTCCAGTACCAAGGAAGATGGGTGTGGAATTTTGAGGACATCACAACAGGAGCTCCTCGGGTTGTGTACTTTCTAGTTGACCTGTTTAGAGATATTTTTTACACAACTCTGGAGCAGATGGGACTTGAAACCAGACCTCCTGGCCTAGAGGTAGGGACACCACCACTGCATCAGAAGAGTCTTCAGTTCCTCAGGGTAGTGTCCTCGCTCTAACCACCCTTAGCTGATTCCTTAATGATCTTCTGTCTTCCATTCTGGCATAAACTTGTTTGTTTGCTATTGGTGCAAAGCATTCAGCATCATGCACAATTTCTCACCTTTATCATGCAACAAAGACATGGACAACATCTGGGCTTAGCTGATAAGTGAAAACTAACAATTGTGCCAGGTAATGCCCATCTCCAACAAGAGAGTCTAACCATATACCCTTCAAATTCAATCATTGAGCCCCGCTCACCCCCCCCACCCAATTAACATCCTGGCTGTTATTATTGGCCAAAACATACAAAGACTAGTCATTTAAGCATTGTGGCTCTGACAGCAGATCAAAGGCTAGGAATTTTGAGCAAATAACTTATTGCCTCAATGTGTGTCCAACATCTACAAGACACAAGTAAGGAATGTGATAGAATACCCTCTATTTGCCTGGAGGAGTAGTGTTCCGATAACACTTGAGACACTCGGCACCACCCAGGAGAAAGCAGCCCACTGATTGGCACTCCATCCATCACTTAAACCTTCACTGCCTCATGAAGCAGTAGTGTGTACCATCTACTCTCCAATTATTCTGAGACTCTTGACAGCCTCTTCCAACCCATAATTTCTACTACCGCGAAAGTCACGGACGACCGATGTATGGGAACAACGCAACCTGCAAGTTCCCTTCTGATCCCCGCACATCAATGACTTGGAAGCATTTCATCATTCCTTCAGTGTCACTGGGTCAATATTCTGCAATTGCATTTCTAACAGCACTGGGGGAGCTTCTTCATGGACAATATAATTGAATGCAACACAAGAACAAATAGAACTGGGCAAAAAGTGCAGCCCGAGATAATAATGTCCACATCTCATGAACATACAAAAAAAAGCCAATTATTTTTGTTAAATCTACTCTACCACCCAATGACAGTGCATTCTTGATTGTAAAAACACGCTAATCTAAGAAAAGTTCTTTGCTTCACTTTTTGACCATTTATCATAAATGTGTGATCTCGGAGTATTGATGTGCTTGTCAACGAAACTGGTTTATCCACACTGTTTCAAATACTTTATGAATCTGAACACTTCGATTGAGAGCACCTCAAAATGAAGATCACAGAAGTTGGGATGATTTGCTTTGAGCTAGAAAAGCTTACAGTGAGACAAAGGTTCTGCCTTGCTTTTCCATCAGGATAGACCAGCAGTCTCTCCCATTTCTACTGTCTGCCACTGGCATGCATTGGAAGGAATTGCAGGTTAATAACCAGCATGTGTGGATTTGTTATTAATGCACCTTCCATGGTTACTCAGTCCTGTGGTGTGTCTCAAACCTGCAGACTCAAAAGGAGGGATGCTGCTCAAGTGCTACCCTCTAAAGCTCTTAATTAAGACACAAAAAATGCATTTCTAAGGCACCTTCAACCATCTAAGGACATCCAAATTGCTTCACTGCTGCTGGAAAGGAATCACTATTGTAATGTAGGAAATATGGCAACCAAATTACACACTGTCAACTCCCACAAGCAGCGATGGATAAAATGCCCAGGTTTAAGAGTTGGTTGAAAGACTAACGTTAGTCAGAAGACTGGGAAAAATCTTCTGAACTCTTCCCTGAGTGGGGCCATAGGGTCTTTTACATCCATCTGAAGGAGAGATAGACATTTGGTTAACTGCCATAAATAAAAATGTGGCTCTTCCAACAGAGCAGCTGTCCCTCAGTACTGCGCCACCGTGTCAATCTACATTTTTGTGCTCCTGTCTCTGGAAATAGACATGGAGCAACTTGACACTTAAGACACAAAAGCAACACTGCTACAAACTGAGACACTGCTCACAATCAAGTTAGGTTCTAAAAGTAAGTGTAGCAACTAAAAACAAAAGATAGTTCACTACGTGACTAATCAAGCCTCGAAAAATCCATACTCCATCATTACTGCTGACTGCTAAGCGAGCTGATGTCAATTAATTTTACTCAATATGAGTCTCATATTGCAAAGGTTTTCCTGTGCTCCCTGCAGTGAGAACAGTGAGCATTTTATTCACACTTACTAAATTAGGCTGCACTCAGAAGCCCTACAGTGCACGTGTTGTTGCTTGGATACACGGATACCTCTAATTTAGTAATAATCAGTCCTACTTTTACATTTGAGTTTGTGTCGAGACGTGATCAGATTAGTCTTCATAGAACAGCTGAGGATGAGAAACTGCAATGAGACAGACCCTCGGTTTGCATTTGAGAAACTTGAAGAATTTATCCAGCAGGAAATCAACTGCCCGTTCCACAAGACAAAGCGATTCAGTGTCGCTCAACATCCCAGGCTGCACCACATCAAGTCCTGCACATTAACACACAGCTTGGGGTCTGAATTCAACCACTTTGCGTTACAAGTCCCAAGACAGTGAAGAGCCCAGTTTCTAGGTGGATCACTGTGATAACAAATCACTTGCCCTAATTATCACTCCTTTGAACATCTGTCTATTAATGACAGCTCTTGATGTTAACAGTGAATGATTATGTGTCAGAATTTAAAACTGCTGTTCTATTTGCCAATTTGATGAATAAGCATCAGCACCATTTTATTTGAGGAAAATCAACATGACTAATTACTACAATGGTGCACTTTGTTTTGTTCAGACAATATTATGATATGCAAGCGCGCCGGCATGGATGCCAATGACACTACAGGATTTTCATTTAATATTTGTACCATAATGTACATTGTGAATAAATTGCTTGGTCACACTCTGCTTGGAGAATAACATTCATTTTTGGACATCACAACACATGGAAAAAATACGGACATGTTTAATCCACCTGTCCAAATGACAGTCTCTGGCATAGGTAGGATTTGAAGCTAGGCCTGTTTGGCTCAGATGCAGGACCTCTGTGCCACAAGACCTCTCCAACAAAGGATATATACTGATTTTTAAAGCTGATGCAACAACGATTCATTCACCAGAATAATAGTGGATTTCAGGGATTAAATTGGGTTCAGATGCATACACTTAGCCAGTATTCCCTTGTGGATCAGAGACTGTAAGGTCTCCTAATTGAGCCGTTTAAATGTCAAAAGAATTCAACAGGATAGATACAGAGAAGTGAATTCTGCTGGGAAGGAGTCAAGAACATGGAACATGTTCATAAATTTAGAGTGAGGCCATTTGGGAGTGAAACCAGCGAACACGTCTACATGGCAAACCAGCAAACACATCTACACAGCAAACCAGCAAACACGTCTACACAGCAAACCAGCGAACACGTCTACACGGCAAACCAGCAAACACATCTACACAGCAAACCAGCAAACACGTCTACACAGCAAACCAGCAAACACGTCTACACAGCAAACCAGTAAACACGACTACATGGCAAACCAGCAAACACGTCTACACGGCAAACCAGCGAACACATCTACACGGTAAAACCAGTAATCACGTCTACAGGCAAACCAGCGAATACGTCTGCACGGCAAACAGCGAACACGTCTACACGGCAAACAGCGAACACGTCTACACGGCAAACACGTCTACACGGCAAACCAGTAAACACGTCTACACGGCAAACTAGCAAACACGTCTACATGGCAAGTGGCATCAGAATTCTGGAATCTCCTCCATCTTCAGGCATCAAATTCTGGAGTAATTTGATATTTCAAAACTGACACGGCTAGATTTTTGCCAGATAAGACTACCAAGGAATATGGAGCAAAGGCAGGCAAAAGCAGCTGGCATACAGATCAGTTATGTTCTCGCTGAACAGTGCAGACTTCGGCAGCAGAATAGCTTACTCCTGTTTCCAATCTTTCATGTTACACTCAAATGCAATTTTTCCCCTCACTGATTTCATCACCTTCTCACTCTCACCTGTAATCTGACCGACCTGCATTGACCAATTCTTTATCTATTATACTGTGGTTATCCTTTTATCTAAATGTTAGACAAAATCAAGTGACACACTTCTCTTTTCCTGTTCTTCCATGCCCCTGGCTCTGACCAGATCTTTCCTTCTGACAGCTTTTCCTTCCTCCCATAAAGGTTTAACTTGGCATTTACTATCATGTTCTTTGCCTTCTCTTCTACATTTTTAGCCTTGGTGTGGTTTTGTCATCTGGAGCCTGAGAAAGTCCCACCTGACGAGCAGGCACTGGGTCATATGGAGAAGGGGACGAACCCTGTCTCAAAGTCTTCGTGATATTTGGGATATCAAGACATGCAAACTGCTTGGTGAATTGATTCATCCCATGGAACCAAGATTCTACAAAAGAAGTTAGCATCAATGGAACTCTAACTGTAAAGAATAAGAGCTAAGAACATGGTGGCACAGCGGCTCATTGGCCAGCTTGGTTGCCTCACAGTGCCAAGGACCCAGGTTCAATCCCAGCCTCAGGTGATGGAGTTTGCACGTTCTGTCTGTGTCTGCATGGGTTTCCTCCGGGTGCAACGGTTTCCCCCAACAGTCCAAAGATGTGCAGGTCAGGTGAATTGGCCATGCTAAATTGCCCGTAGTGTTAGGTGCATTAGTCAGAGGGAAATGGGTCTGAGTGGGTTACTCTTAGGAGGGTCAGTGTGGACTTGTTGGGACGAAGGGCCTGTTTCCACACTGTACGGAATCTAATCTTAAAAAAAACACATTATAAACATTACCACATGATTCAAATGTTCAGCACAGCCTGCATGCCAAAGATATCAAGGACAACTGATATCTCAGTTGTCTTTTCTTTCCCCCGACATCCTCTCCCCTTCCCATCCCCTACCTCAAACTTACCTCATTAACAAACTCTCCCTGACAGCACAGTGTTTCTCTACATTAATCACAAAGCTGTTGTTCCTAACAGTTTGGATTGCCTATCGGGATTGCTAATTAGCATTGGTCCAATCCCAAATTAAATTGTTTTAAATGTCAATCACAGACTAAATTAGGGGAAATTTTACTTTTCTTCACTTAAGGGTTATTAAATGAGTCAGATCACATCACCATCTGATCCCTTAAACCAGCATGCAGCAAGCTTCCAGCTCCCCTCCCAACCCCACCATAGCCCAGAAATGTCGAATTTCTACGCAGGCCATGTGTACAAAATAAAGACATGCACTTATATATAGCACCTTACTGAATTGTACAAACATATATACACAGCACATTACATATCTCTGAACATACTGGTAACTTGGAAATAGCCAATCAGCAAACAGACCACTACATTGTTGTTTTGCACGTCTCAGATGAGACAGAGTTATGGTCAGGGCTCAGAAAGGAAAGTTCCTTGAAGAATGAAAGTAAACACTTCTGAATTTATACATGGTTTTTAATGGCCTCTCAGAATGCGAAAGGGGTTTAGACACAATACAGAATTTTCTTACATGCCACTTCTGCTGTACTGTAAATGTGCCAATTTGAATGAAATACCAGCTATATTAGTGATGGTTATGAGACTACGAGATCTTTGAAGAAACCCATTTGGTTCACAAATGTGTTTCAGGAGAGGAGATCAGCCATGACTTGGTCTGAGCGACATGTTGACTTCAGACCCACAGCCATGCATTTGAGTCTGAACTAACCTCTGAAAACAAGGCATTTGGAGGGAAATTAGGGCTGAGCTATAAATGCGCACATCCCACAAGTGCATAAAAATTAAGATATGCACAGCAAGGTCCCACAACAGCAAACAAAATAAATAACCCCAATCATCTGCTATTTTCTGGAGTTGTCTGAGAAATAAACATTGGCCATGATATCAGAAGAATATCAAAACCAGTAACTACATCTACCTGAATAAACTCAGTTTCATGTCTTCAAGGAACCTGAGGGCAGCTGAGAACAGGGATAAAATGCACACAAATCCAACTGGTATCTCATAACTCAATGACGTTGCATAATATGAGAGCACAGGGATTGTGAACAGGCCTGAGTTGTCCGAAGAAGTGGGACCCCATTGCGGTACTCGGGTTTGGAACACCACAGGACAGACATTGATCGTCCAACATGCCTCAACTTCTTTTGAAAAGCAGGTCAACAAGTCATTTCTGATCTTCTGCTGGGCCCTTCTGTTTTCCTACAGTTTTATCCTCCACCCTCACTATGTCCCTATCTGAGGGAATTTCAAGTCCTGCCAAATGAATGTGGGCTTCTGCAAGTGTTATGAAAATGATGGCGTCCTTCTTTCTGATCCTCACATCCATCAGCGTTCAACGATAAATTCCCAGCAGATGCAACCCAACATTAAGTCTCGTTTTATGATCCCTCCCTCTGCAGCTACTGTCTGATTTTACCATATGCAATGCATACAAGTTTGAAGCAACGTGCTCTGATGGAGCCATGCGTAGTAATCACTGATAACCTGCCAAATACTTTATCACGTACAAAATGACTGAAATTCTCGCTTTGTGAACTTGTGAAAATGATAGCTGGGATAAAGACCATCAAGGAGGAAGTGAGAACTGCAGATGTTGGAGATCAGACTCAAGAGTGTGGTGCTGGAAAAGCACAGCAGGTTAGGCAGCATCCGTGAAACAGAAGAATTGATGTTCCTGATCGATAAAGACCATCAAGCATGTCCCACACATACTGGCTTAAGTACCATGTCAAGACACTGCAACCAGAACTTCATTGGCTTTTCGTGTTCACACCCTCCTAGACACAACATTCTAAGTTCAATTAATAATTCATGGAAACTACAAGACTTGTAATATTTAACAATGAATATACGCAATATTGTTAAAGTGTTCTGACAGCTTATCCACAGCATAAATTATGTATATGTATGGCCGTAAGCTCTTTTCATACCTCCAAGCGCTCAAGTTAAACGATTGCCAGTTGTCTCGCTCTCTCTCTCTCTCTAATGAGAGAGCAACCCTATCGCCTGGTAAGACCATTGTGATTCTTTACAACTTCAGCCACATACCAAGAAAGGGAGAGATAAAGATAATGCACTGGGGTATGATGTATGTTGCAAAATGGCCAATCCCTTGGACAGGTCAAAAGCTCTTTAAGATTAGCATGGTGAGAATAAACAGACAGTAAACGCTGGGATGAATACTGGGTTAAAGGCACTGACGGATGGCCAGTAAAATAGGTACACAGTCAATGGAAAGCAGTTTGCAGTTTTATAAGCAAAAGTGTTGGCCAAATCCAACACTTGGTAAGATTTGTAGATACAGTCGCATAGAGGTTGTCTTTGGACTAATAACCTAAACTGTGACTAAAAAGTTGGAAAAACAATGAGCCCAATTTTAACTGTGCAAGTGAATTTTTTTTCATTCATGGGATGAGGGCATCTCTGGCTAAGCCAGTGTTTACTGCCCATCCCTAATTGCCCAGAGGGCAGTTAAGAGTCAACCACATTGCTGCGGGTCTGGAATCATATGTAGGCCAGACCAGGTAAGGATGGTAAGACAGTCATGTGTATTCAAGATGGCAGCTCATCATCACCCTCTCAAAGACAATAATGGATGATTGCTGGTTCTGAAAATGTAGTGACGTAAATTGTGAATAAACAGGAAAGTGAACATCAGCATCTGCAAATCTCCATCCCAGTTACACATCATAGCAGTTTGAATATACGTTGCTGCTGTTCCATCACTGTCACCAAATCAAATCTTGAAACCATCTACAGAACAGTACTTTGGGAGTCCCAGCACTGACAGGGACAACAGCACTTTAGGAAATTCTTCTCAAGGGAAACTGGGATGGTGAATGAATATCGATCTTGCTCATGACTTTCGTATCCTGACAATGAACTAAAATAAACTACAGATGCTGTAAATTGGAAACAAGAACAGAAACAGCTCAAACTGTGCAACTGGTCACTTAGCACTTCCAGAGAGAAGGGATGGGTTAATGTTACAAGTGTGGTTCCATTATCTAATCATCTAGTCAAAGAGAAGGCCTACATCTGAAATGTTAACTGGTCTGTTCTTGAGGAAATTGTCGGCTGAACCACATTTCTGTTCCAACTCACTGATAATCCAGAAAGACATGAGAAACTTACAACATAGTAACGAAGTGGGAACAGCGTGGCTAATACAAAAGCTCAGAAACTTGAGCAACTCAGATCAATAGAGTGATAGGAGTAGTGGGCAATTAGAAATACCGGAGAACACACATGCTGGTAGTGTGTGATACACAGGTTTCAGAGTGGAAGAGTACATTAAACTGATCAATGGAATCATTCATTCTTACATTAGCATCCAAAACACTCACATAGGACTTTTAGAAATAAAGTAACGATATCAAAGCAAATGCTATCCAAAAAAATCTCAACATACGATTATGTACATGGAGGAATACTGTGGAAACGACATAACACAGTTGTTGGGGGTCCAAAAGTGCAATCAAAACACTGAGACTGGGAATCTCACATTTCACCCAGTTCCTGGGAATCTCTACAACACAAAAGCAAACTCACAATCGCCCAGTCAGCCTCCCCCATCAACCAGGTTGGGATAATGGCTCCCATCCTCAGCAATGTTCACTCCATGCCCTCCCACTCCTGCCAATGTTCATTCCCGCATCCCCACCCCCACCCCGTAGCTTCCTAATTGAACAGTGTCCACTGAGCACCACCCCACTCACCCGATTCATCTTCTGGACTCTCTGACCACTGTCTGGCTGGTGTCTAAAGACCCCACACTGACACAGAGTAGCAGAGAAGGAAGGGATTGTGCTTTGTCATAAAGCGACAGGGAGCATAGGTGTAAGTGGGGTAGGTCTGAGAGACAGGGTAAAACAGCAAGAGATATCTCCCCACTATGCTTGACTCTGCATCTTTACTGAGGGAAACATCAGGATATTGAAAGGCTCCATTACAAAATGGCCAGAGGACAACTTAAATAGTAGGCAATATCAGAGGCTCACTTTCTGTTGCAGATTGGAATTCTGGGTACCAATTTGGGGGCCAGGACATCCAAGCGAATTTGCTGTATATCAATCAGTGTTATAATAGACTTTGATGGTATTGGCACAGATTTGAGGAGGCCTTTTAGCCCATTCTGTCTGTACTGGCTCTCTGAATTAACACTTCACTTAGTGGTTTTTGCTTGCCTTTTCCCGATAAGTGCCCTTTTTCTTCTGCCCACAAAAACCCACTTCAATTGTGAACGTGCCTGCCCCTGCCACGCTCTCGGGCAGCGAGATCCACTTGCTACACGAGGACGTTTTCATTTCCTTTTGATTCTTCTTTTAATTATTTCAAATTTGTGCCCCAGGGAACTGCACCGTAATCCCAGATTCTAAAACATCTAAGCACTGCGGCTCTGTTTTTGCACAAGGAACAATGTAAGGAATTGGCTCTCTGTGTCTCCTGTGCACCTGAAAGCAGCGCAATAAATACAATACTGAGACAAAGCCAACTGAAAACCAACAAACTGTTTTATTTTACATGCAACGCAAGAGTGAATAGAGCACCGTTTTTGGAGTGAATTTGATCCATGTTCCTGTGGCTCTTGTAACATCAAAAATAATAAACAATGCAATCTTTGCCCTTGATATGAATCTATCTAATTTTAAAGTATACATGACAGATATTCATTACGAAACAAAGCCTCTACCTCAGACTCTCTGCAGCACAGTTTTGATGATGTAAAGCTGAATGTTAAGAAACTGACCCCCAGATCATCGGAGGGAGTGAACTAGAGTTAGGTCATTCATCCTCTAAGTCTTATTCCCCAGTCAGAGCTCATGTGTAGCTGAACTCCATTTTCCTACCTTAGTTATATAACATCCAGTGCTCTTACCAAACAAAACAATCAATTCCAGTCTTTCAATTTCTGTGCCATTTTGAAATTGTTCTAGATTTTGACTAATGTAGGCAAAGCATTGCAGATGCTGGCAATCCGAAATAAACACAGACTGCCTGGAGAAACTCAGCATGTCTGAAAGCATCTGTGGAAAGAGAAACAGATTAACATATCTGTAGAACACTGTTTTGTAGAAGAATCATACTGCCCTCAAAACATTAACTCTCTGTTTTGCTCTCTGCACAGACATTGCCAGACCTGCTGAGTTTCTCCAGCATTCTCTGTGTTTGTTTGCAGATTTTAACTACTCTTTGAAAGAAAAGCTACTCATGTCACTGCTAAACACCTTGATTTTCATTTTAAATGCAATGCCCCTTTGATAAGTAACATCACCGCAAGAGTAAATACTCCCCCTTCATTCACCTTATCAAATAGTTTAATCACCACAATTAGATCAGCTCTTAATCTGCTGTTCTCAAAAGGAGAGTGCAGATACAAAGATGGAGTGGTAGGTGATCTCGGGGTACTGCCGCAGGCACACAGGAGGCGTTTGTGGCATTAGGGTTGAGTTGGCTCTGTTGTGGTCAGTGGCAGTGACACTGATTAAGAGCAGCTCCCTTGAAGGTGAGTCAATGGGGAAGAGAAGACTGATCAAATTGAATGCTCTGGGAACCTTGGACAGGACAAGGACAAATAGAGTACCAGAGGCACGATTACAGCCTCTCTCACTGGTGCTTGAATAAATTCTGTGAACTAATTGATTGAAGAGACTTGACAGCCCCTATAATACTGCATTACAAAGATGCATATTCACATGACTCTCTGAGAGAAATTAATCCAAACCTCTGTCTATCAAACAAAACAATTTGTGCAAGGAAGTAGCACTGATTCTGAATAAACGGCAAAAACTGAATCGTTAAATCCTGAAGTAGCTGCTGGTCTCTCGAATTTAAGCCACGACATTGTGCCAACACAGTGACCGTAGACCCACTGAACCCAGGGCTATTTTAAGTCTGGCAAGGTTCCACTGTAACAGCCTGGCTCTGATGGCATCACCCATCAACTTGCTTTGTCAAATCATCTCCAGGGTAGTAACCAGTGATGCAAAAAATGATTTTCTAACAAAAAGGAAAAATTAGCAGTCAAATGTCACCCATTTAAACCATCTCAGGAGCACTCAAATACTTGTTCATGTTGCTGGCAGTGTCTGTATTTCATCTTTAAGCAGCAGAAGTTGCTAATAAAGTGACACATTTTCAAATGCAAATTTTCAATACAATAGCTGTGTAATGGCAATGTCACTGGACTAGTAATCTAATGCAGAGAGCCAGGCTAATCCTCTGGGGAGATGGGTTGAAATCCCAATGGTGAAATTAATAAAGCACAAATTTAAAGCTAGCTTCCATAAGGATGCCATGACGGATATCACTCATTGCTGCAAGAACCCAAGGAAAGGATCTTTAGGGAAGAAAATCCACGACTCTTACCCAATCTGGTTTATGTGGGAATCCCGACCCAGAGCAACCTGATTGACCCTGAACTGCCTTCTCAAGTCTCAGCAAGCCTCTCAGCTCAAGGATTGGGCAACAACTGATGGTCTTGGCAGTAACACCCACATCCCATGAAAGAAAGAAATAAAATAAAATGTAACAACCAGAAAGGTAATATTCTCCATCACTGCATTGAAAGCTAAGATTTCAGTAATGTGTTCACGTTATTTGAGGATGCATGCTTGTTACTTTTTTTCCAATTTTATGGAAGCTGAATTTCTTTGCCCTGCTTCCAGTTGGAGGCACTGAGCCATTTTAGCTGCAGAACAATAACAGGTTTCCTGCTCCATACATTCATTAAACTACCAGTGATGTAATTGTGCGTGCTGCCTGTGTTGGGAGATCGTGACGTGCTGTGAAAGGTTCTAGTTTCAAGTACCTACTCCAGACTAGGCCGACACTACACATCAGGAAATAGGTAACGAGAAACAGGCTTTCGGTTGCATTCTCTTGTCACATTCAACATGCTGTGGTTGACCTATGAATCAAACTATGCACTGGGAACTTCACAAAAGACAATTTCACCCAAAATGCCACACAGGTTATTGCATTTTTAAAAATACATGAGTCTCTATTATGCTCACAAGTTTCCAGTCTCACCAAAGCAACTTCCCAATGAGAGATGCACCTTATGCGGGGAGTTTGTACAGAGAAATGCATACATGAGTAGATCAGGACAAAATTCTGCATTCATTATTTTTCACCCATGTATTCGTGTAAAGAAAAATACTAAATTGTGCAGTGCTAGGGATGGAGGCACATCTTTTTGATGAGAAACTGAACCGAAGACGCAACTACCCTCTCAAGGGCTGAGGAATGACAGATGGAGATTAATTTAGATAAATTTTGGAAAAGCAAATCAGAGCAGGACACATACACTTAACAGTAAGGTCCTGGGGCGTGTTGCTGAACAAAAAGACCTCGGAGTGCAGGTTCATAATTCTTTGAAAGGAGAGTCACAAGTAGGTAAGGTAGTGAAGAAGGTGTTTGTTATGCTTTCCTTTATTGGTCAGTGCATTAAGTATAGGAGTTAGGAGGTCATGTTGCAGCTGTACAGAACATTTGTTCGGCCACTTTTGGAATACTGCGCAATTCTGGTCTCCCTGCTATAGGAAGGATGTTGTGAAACTTGTAAGGGTTCAGAAAAGATTTTCAAGGATGTTGCCAGGGTTGGAGGGAGAGGCTGAATAGTCTAGGGTATTTTCCCTGGAGCATCAGAAGCTTATAGAGATTTCTAAAATCATGAGGGGCGTGGATAGGGTAAATAGACAATATCTTATTCCTGGGGTGGGGGAATCCAGAACTAGAGGGCATGGGTTTAAGGTGAGAGGGGAAAGATTTAAAAGGGACGTAAGCGGCAACATTTTCACACAGATCTGTCACAGGAAGTGTTGGAGGTTGGTACAATTATAACGTTTAAAAGGCATCTGGATGGGTGTATGAATAGGATGGGTTTAGAGAGATTTGGGCAAAATGCTGACAAATGGAACTGGATTTATCTAGGATATCTGGTCAGCATGGACGAGTTGGACCGAAGGGTCTGTTTCCGGGCTGTACATTTCCATGACTCTATTTTGAGCTTGGACAAAAATACGGGGTAAAGGTAATGAGTCTAATCATATTAGAACATCTGGAGTCAACTAACTTTGCATATAGATATACAGAAGCATCAGGAGTGTTGAGAAATTGCCCACAGAATATAAAATCCTGCAACAGCTTGAAGGGACTGCATATTCAATTTGGAGATCGGAAGCAAACCTTGAGAGGAAGGTGTGATCCAATTCTGGAGAAATAATTAGCACCCATGGGTTGCTTATGAGGCTTTTAGCAGAAATTGATTGACAGATTTTGAAAACAGTCATCAACAAGGCAGGCAAGTAGCAATAGCAGCAAAAGAAAGCCCACTCAGGTAACAACTTTGCTACCCCATTGGTTTCAATGGGGTAGGAATATCAGAAGTGGTGGCTAATAAGTGGCCAGTTTTATACAATCAGTTCTGATATAACACCATGGTTCTGTTCCCACATTATAAGAAAATGGTGCAATAGCAATGCCATTTAAACTCATGGGACCAGGATCGTATTAAAGCCAATACAGGACAGGAAACTTTGCCTTCGACAAACACTGGTCTAAATTCATCAGTCGTGTTATAGCCAATTCACATTGGAGAAACGTGCATTATAGCGGAACCGACTGTATTCCACTTGGTTAGGCTTCTGCAGAACATTCCTTGGTGAGTGTGCTAGCTAACACCAGCTTTTCTGATTACCATTACCCTAATGTGGCATGTTCCCAGCCAATTGTAACCTCTTGACGTACAACAGATGTGGTTCCCTCAATGTCACATGTAACCCTTTGGCTGCAGCTGTCCAGAATGGCAGCATGCCCCAGAACAATCCGTACAGCCTTGTTCCACTCACATTCCATTTTGAAACACACAGAGGGAGGGGTAGTCCAGTAAAGTCACTGGACTAGTAATCCAGAACCCCAGACTAATACTCGAGGAGATTTGAATTCAATATAATTCTAGAATACAAAGCTCATCCAATAGCACCCAGGTAAGCACTACGGAATATAGAAGAGCACAGTACAGACCCTTCGGCCCTTGATGTGATGTCGACCTCTAAGATCAAACTAGCCTACACACCCTATGTTTTACTATCATCCATGTGCCTATCCAAGAGTTGCTCAAATGTCTCTAATATATCTGATTCTACTACCACTGCTGGCAGTTTCTTCCACACGCCCACCACTCTCTGTATAAAGAATCTACCTCTTGCATCTCCCCTAAACATAGCTCCAATTACCTTAAAATTATGCATCCTCATGGTCGCCATTTCTGCCCTTGGAAAAAATCTCTGGCTATCCACTCTATCTATGCCACTCATCATCTTACACACCTCTATCAAGTCAAAATGATTGGCTGTCATTAAAAAAAACATTTGGTTCACTGATACCCTTTCAGGAAGTAAATTCTCCATCCTTACATGTGACTGTAGACACACAGCAATGTGATCCACTTTTAACTGCATTTAGCTATAGGCAACAAATGTTACATCCCACAAACAAATCAAAAATAAAGTCGCCCTAGTTCCAGTGAACCATAAGGCTGCTCTCTCATTAGAGAGAGCTATCTGGTGGTGAGTTTAATCTGAGGACACAATAGTCTTTTCAGACAAGTATGAAAGTTAAATTGAGCAATGTCTAGAATCTACCACTCATTTTAAATAAGAGAATTGCTCCTATTCTCACATTGGTGCAATACAGTTGCCACAAACTGGTTATCTTTGCAATGCAGTGTGTAGACTGGGTGCAGCGGACTCGTGTGGGTAAATCTCACATCAGTGATCTATTCTCTAATGTTGACGAAATACAATCCTGCAAGCTGGGCTTATCAACAAGCAGCAGAACCCCTCGCAGATAAAGAAAGTCTTATGCTTGTGTCAGTTAAGAACTGAAAAATGTAATCTCTATTCGGAGAAGTGAGTGAGTGGTGGGTGAGCAAAGGTTACAGGGAATCTCTTTGAAAGAAATGAAGACTTAACATTGCAGCTTGGGAAGCCTTACTCTGCACAAATGGTCTACATTCCGTCAGTGACTACACTCATTGGCTAGAATGCACTTTAAGATGTGCATTGTCTAAACTCCCTTTATCCTTTAGTACTCTCCTTTCACAACTAACAATATAATTCTAACCACTCTCTGTATAAAAGAATTGTTCAAACCTTCATTGCTGTGGTGATTATGTAACGTTCTCTTGAAGTTCAGCACCTGCCCAAGCAGTGGAAATGGTATTTGATGTTTATCCAATTGAACCAGGTTTTACACTGCTTTTTCGAATCCCCATTGTGACCAGCTCTGCAATTGTATTACAGCTGGCATCCTGGCCTCCAAAGTGAAGAACCTACTCTCTTGAACACTGAGCCAGCAGTTCCTGAACCACAAAAGAAGAGGGCGCTCTTCAAGGAGGCTTTAAACATTGGGTCAGCCTTATCATGGAGATTTCCTCATGGAGGTTAAGGACAAATTAAAATTCAGAAGGGACAAGGACTCATGATTTCTGCGCAAACACACTGATGGGGGTGGTGGGCCACTGGGGCTACAGGGATTAACCTGTCCTGGCCCCATCCTGAGGATGTGGTTTTACTTCCCATTGAGTGCCCATTTGGAAGTTCCCTCCATGAGGATGGTGGTCTCTCCACAAATGGGTCAGAGGGGAACAACAACCCAGCCGTCAGCAGAAAAATTGATATCAACCGCTTCAGACTGACATGTTATCCACATCAGCTTCAGGTGAGAGCTGAACACAGATCTTCTGGCCTTGAGGTACGGCCGCTACCACTATGGCACACAAGAAGACAACCAGCAGGAACAGGCATGCTGAAAGGGCTGGCCCAGGATTTGAAAGGGGGACCTCTGGCATACTCAGTCAACAAAAGGCCCAGAGCGAGAGTCATGCCCCTGGACCAGTCAGCTCTACAAATGGTAAAGATTTATAAAATGATTGCAAAGTTGAAAAGTGAACCAAATGCTAAGAGGTGCTAGTGAGTGCTATCAGCAGCCTCTCTCGGTGGGCCAAAAAATTACTCAAATCGGCTGATTATTAATCAATTTCACAATCTTCTGGTGGGCAATCTCCCAAAGAGTGAGATTGCGTTGGACAAATAATCCTGGATGCGTCTTTCAGTTATTTTGCTGCAAACCACACTCCCCACCCACCTCCCCACACACCGTCCCCACCCCCACCCCTCCACTGCCGACCTCCAGCCTCCTGATGGCCAGTAATATTCCTCCCATTGTAGCCTTTTGTCATCATGAAGGACTCCATGAGGCCAAGATTTCATCCTCTCACAGAAAATTTCAAACTTTATGAACTCACCTTCACCGTCGGAACCTTGTCATTCAGCCTTGCTAACATCTCCATAAGTAGAACCTGCACATTTTCCAATTATTTTCATTCCCAAGGCGCAGTTGCCTTCCCAACTCCTAAAATGTATCAATGGAGAAGTGCAATAAAAATAAATACTTTCTGGCAGTGAAAGACTGTTTTTTTTTACTGCCTGATCAAATGTCCTAACAAGCATTACTCAGTGGGCATGCGCGCGTGTGTGCACGCGTGTGTGTGTGTGCACGCGTGTGTGTGCGCGTGTGTGTGTACGTATGTATGCATGTGTGCATGTGTGTGTCCATATGTATGCGTGTGTGCACGTGTGTGTGTATGTATGTATGCACATGTGTGCATGTGTGTGTCCATATGTGTATGTGTACGTATGTATGTCTGTGTGTACGTATATGTGTGTGTGTACATATGTATGTGTGTGTGTGCATATGTGTGTGTGTCCATATGTGTGTGTCTCCCCTCTATGGCGAATGGGTGAAAATTTTTGCAAACAATTACAGACTTTTCAAAGGGATATATATAGTATTATAGTTCGCAGAGTATGTTTGTCGGCACTGCTGAGGAGATACAACTAAACCACAGGATGAGGTAAACGTTTGGTAACTGCGTGAAACTATGATTCGGAGATGCCGGTGTTGGACTGGGGTGTACAAAGTTAAAAATCACACAACACCAGGTTATTGTCCAACAGGTTTAATTGGAAGCACACTAGCTTTCGGAGCGGCACTCCTTCATCAGGTGATTGTGACAACATCCCTGACAACATCCAATTGTTGATTAAAATGGCTCGAGTGTCTTGACTTCAACCAATCTTTTTCATCACCTGATGAAGGAGCGTCGCTCCGAAAGCTAGTGTGCTTCCAATTAAACCTGTTGGACTATAACCTGGTGTTGTGTGATTTTTAACTGCGTGAAACTAGTTAGTCAGGTCATAAGTTAGTCTAAGACCAAGAAGGTCCTTCAAGTCCATTTGATTTGACATTGCAATTAGTGACATTTCCATCATCCAAATATATTGGACAGCGACTTTACAAATAAATCTAACGCCCCGGCTTCAAATATATTTTTCTCACAAACATTTCCAACTTCTAACCACCCTCTAGAAAATGAAGGAAACCTCGTTGGTAAAATGGTAGTGCCAAAGATTACTAAATTTGACTCTCATGTTTTTGTTTCAGCAATTTAATTTAATTTTATCCTTCATAATGTCCATCAAACTCAAGGTATAGTAAATGATCCAAATTATTAAACATTATCTTCATAAAAAGCAGTAGATTTTCATTGTCTGCAATACAACTGTATATTCAAGAGGATATTAACACCTGCTATCATTTAAGTAGTTGAACAGTTTGGTATTGTTGTACGTTACTTCCTCAACTTTGCATGTATACATTCATATAGTTTAACTATTAAGATCACTATTCTCAGGCACAAGTTAATTTCTCTCCCTTCTCTCTACCTCAAAGGCTCCCAATCCTCAATAATATTCTCCAATCTCTTTCAGGTTCTCTCAATGTCAAGTTTCAACCACTAGAAAAAGAACAAACACTTGCACCCTTAGCAACAATTGCAATTTAGCACTTTTAGTATGGCTATATATCCAATAGTGTGAACTAGGAGCATTATCAGATTGAGCCAAATGTGGACCAGTAGCAAAAATCTTGGTTTTACTGAGTATAACAAAGGATGAGAGATCAGTGATGGCAGACCAGCCGAACCTTTTAGATTAGATTCCTTACAGTGTGGAAACAGGCCCTTCAAGTCCACACCGACCCTCTGAAGAGCAACCGACCCGGACCCATTCCCCAATATTTACCCCTAACTAATGCATCTAACACTACGGGCAATTTAGCATGGCCAATTCACCTGACCTGCACATCTTTGGACTGTGGGAGGAAACCAGAGCACCTCGAGGAAACCCACGCAGACATGGGGAGAATGTGCAGACTCCACACAGACAGTCGCCCAAGGCAGGAGTTGAACCTGGGACCCTGGTGCTGTGAGCAGCAGTGCTAACCACTGAGCCACCGTGCCGCCCCACTGATGGGATTTCAGAGCTTAGGACCCCAGCAGCTGAAGACAATGTTGCAGCAATGAAAACTGGGAAAGCAAGTTGTTTCAGAATTTGAGGAGCACGGATTTCTCAGTAGACCTTAAGGAGGTTACATAGTTGGGGTAGGTGAGGCATTACAGGGATTTGAAACTTCTGAGAGATATTTTTAAATCAACCTGTTTAGACATCTTCTTACATATGTCTGAAGCAGATGGAATTTGAAGCCAGGCCTGCTGGTCCAGAGATGGGGGCATTACCCCCGAACTGTCTTTGTTTTAAGGTCAGCAGAGAGAATAGAAACTGTCTTTCTTTAATCCATTGACTTATTCCAGTTTTTTTTTCAAATCAACCTGGTCAAACATATTCTGAAATACATGCAGGGCAGATGAATTCGAACCCATTCTACTGGTTATGAGGTATGGAGGCTACCACTGAACCAGAAGTTCTTTACACTTTTAAATGGGTGTTAGCTTGTTGATGGATACTTCCTATACAACATCAGCCTCATGTTGACATTCTTAACAGACCTACTTGGGATAAAATGATGGCGTTGAAAGTCCAGAAGATCAATTCAGGGAGGGTCATGCCAACCTGAATAAAATGGCCACTTTTTAAAAATACAAAACCCATTAGCAAGTGCTAACACTGAACACCACCACCACCACCCCGCAAAAGAAAAATCACTTTTATTGAATCCACTGACTTGTTATAGTGATTTTTCTTTTTAAAATCAACCTGGTCACACATACTGTGAAATACCTGTGGGGCAGGTGGATTTGAATCCAAACCTTCTGGTTAAGAGATAGAAACACTACCTTTATGCAAGGTAATTGAAAATTTCAAAATTGAATTCAATAGATTTTTATTAGACAAGCCTTTTGTGGGCTGTAGAATCAAGGCAGATGGATCGACTGAAGATACAGATCACTTGTGATCTAACTGGTTAGTACAACTGATGCAAGTCACTGATTGGAGTGTTGAAACTAGTTGAGGTCAATCAGTTATCCTCTATTATACACGTTTTCAGTCAGACATTTAGAACAAAACATAGAAAGGGAAGAGTCTACTAATGTCTAGTGTGGTGCATGAAGTGATATCTGTCACTCATCAGTTAGAAACAGTAGTGACCTTAAGTTCCTGCACTCTTCCAGTTAATCCCACCTTTTAAAACTTACTGATAATTAAACATTGTTTTGCAGAAATTAATCCTACCCGCTCTTATTGTTCGAGTTTAGCACAGACACTGTGTGTTAGAAACATGTGAATGCTGATTCATTAATTCATCTGGAGCTCTTCTGGTTTACATCAGAGATATTAACCCAACCACAATAAGTAGGTTAATGCCTATATTAAACAGGCACCTTTAGTTTGCAGGAGCTAGCAAAGGATTTGTACACCAGCAGTAAGCAAAGTTTCTAGATTCACCTCCTCCCATAGCCAAGATCTCAACAATAATCTCTCTAAGCCACTTGTACTGCAAGAGCCCCTACCTAATTATACAACTTGTATTTTTTTGTTGAGTGAACTAAGTTTCTTCACTTATTTAACGACTGCCTCTTTAAAAAATATACCTGTGAGTATTCCTCCTCCCTGCCGAAAGAGGGATAAAGAAAATGCTTCATTTTTCAAAGGCATGTATTAAGTAACAGAACCGCCTGATGATTTGCATCCCTGATTTTTGACTTGGCAGAAAAATTCTGCTCTGTGGCATCTCTCCGAGGGATGCCAAGTCGCACGTCTTTGCAGCCTTACAGTTGACACTGCTGACAAAGCTTGCAGGCTCCCTACGTTCAGCTGTGTGGGCACCAAGCGCCACCGTGGCAAAGCAAGCCGCCTGCACTTGCCAATCTGAATGCTAGAGCCACACACGCGCAGGGAGGAAATGAAAAAGCAAAAAAGCAAAGGTCATAATGATCGGGTTTGTGATTAAATTACTCAGAGGATACGATGACAGGTGATGCGGTTTTGATGGTGGTGGAGGGGGTTTGTGTTACATTTTAAGTCTCTAATCGTCAAGAATAGCTATCAGATTGTCCCACTTTCTTTGGAGAAAATAAGAAAATGACATTGGACAATTGGCTAGTTAATGATGTGGGATTAAACTGCTGGAGTGAACTCGCAGCTGAATGCCCATTCTGGTTATAAATCGAGGACGGTGAGCAAGGAATCTATTTGCAAGTCTATCTGCACCAGCCACATTCATCACTGCTACCTGAATAAATTCTCGCAGCAGCTTGCTGCTGGTTTCTGTGCACACAGCATTACTCAGTTTCTGGAAACTGCAAGGCTTGTCCTCCACTGCAAGAGCACCAGAACCATACACACACAAATTTAAAAAAAAGAGCGTTTCCCAAGGCCTATAGTGAGAGTTCAGCATCTAATACAGCCAAAGATGGATTTCCATCAAGTCACTCCTTCTCACTGATAAGCAATAGACTTACCTCTGGTGTATATCACTTGTCTTATTCTTCACAGTCTGGTCAATGTGTCCTCAAAGTGACTAACTAGACCACAGAACTGTCAGAGTGCTCACAGAGCAGGACTGGACCAGATGTGGCAGCCAGCAGTCTGTGTTTACTTGTCTCTCCTCCTCCTCCTCCGCTACTGCACCCCCACCCCCACACCCCCTCTATTCTGAAGGACAGTTAAACTTTACAACATCCGTAAAACACACGCTGGGCTACAGCTCCCGGTGCATTCCCCGGCTCGTTTTCTCTGTGGCTACGAGGGATTTCACAGTCACAACGCTGCTTTCCAATTCAGGAAGTCCATTCACCTCCGGGTGCCCTCACAACCATTCTTCCCCTTTTCCGAGGTGCATGGCCGCCAGGTTAAAAGCAACTAACCCCTATGTTTGAAAAGGAGTCATTTCATGATTAGAAAGGAGGAAGGGGTAGATTGCTGATGAACATGGTACCAGAGACTGGAATTTGCTGTATGTTTATTCTCTGTTCATTTTGATCAGAAGCTTAACTAAGACTAAGAATTTACTGGAGCCATGTAAGAGGGGAATTGAAAGCATTACCAGGCAAAGGCGGGCGAGCAGGATAATATTAGGGAAAGGCAGGGGGCACAGGACAGTATTAGGTGGCACAGGACAGTATTAGGGAAAGGCAGGGGGCACAGGACAGTATTAGGTAAAGGCAGTGGAACAGGACAGTATTAGGTAAAGGCAGGGGCACAGGACAGTATTAGGGAAAGGCAGGGGGCACAGGACAGTATTAGGGAAAGGCAGGGGGCAGGACAGTATTAGGGAAAGGCAGAGGGGGACAGGACATTATTAGGGAAAGGCAGGGGAACAGGACAGTATTAGGGAAAGGCAGAGGGGGACAGGACAGTATTAGGGAAAGGCAGGGGAACAGGACAGTATTAGGGAAAGGCAGGAGGACAGGACAGTATTAGGGAAAGGCAGGAGGACAGGACAGTACTAGGGAAAGGCAGAGGGACAGGATAGCATTAGGGAAAGGCAGGAGGACAGGACAGTATTAGGGAAAGGCAGAGGGGTCAGGACAGTATTAGGGAAAGGCAGAGGGGACAGGACAGTATGAGGGAAAGGCAGAGGGACAGGACAGTATTAGGGAAAGGCAGAGGGGACAGGACAGTAGAGGAAAAGGCAGGGGGACAGGACAGTATTAGGGAAGGCAGGGAACAGGAAAGAGGAAAAGGTCAGGTCAACAATTCTGTGGCAGGGAAAGGCAGGTGAGACATATAATGTGGGTGTTACTTGGGGGTGTGGGGAATGAGTCGTTTAGGGCGAACCAATATTCGAGTTTAAGAATAATTCCACCTTCCTTGACATCGATCGGTTTGTTCAGTCAGGCCTGTCCGTGGTAGTCAATGATGTGGGGGATATGGTTTGCTCCTTTCTCAGCCCATCAATCATTAACTTGTAAACGCTGAAAGGCAGGAGGTTCAGAACAAACTGTGCTGTCTACATCAATCTGTGGGATCGCCAGAGAGATTGGCATTTTACATAATCCGCATGTTGCCGGGATAAATCGTACCTTTCACGTGATGACTCAACAGAATAAAGTATAGGTGTGTTTTCTCCCCCCACCCAATGTTGTCACTTAAAGAGACACTAACAATTTATCGACAGCAAAACCCCACTGTACTCACAGGTTGGTTGGATAGAGTAACGGCTCCCCCTAGTGGGAAAACATTGCCTTTCTGCAGATCCCTGTCCTTGCCTCACATTCAAGAAAACTTTAAAAAACGACTTTGGAAAAATTTAAAAAAAACACCCAGTTTCTACAACAGCGGAAAGCGGTAGCAAAATGTTTCGATCAAAAAAAAACAGCATTTTTTAAAAAAGTGCATGGTAAGTGAGACACAATCAAAAGCAAGACTTTTTTTTAAAAAAAAGCAGAATATATAAGGAAGAGAACTTCCAGTGAATGCATCCTTCATATATAAAACAAGAACTGCTTGCTGGATTGCAAAGTTTCCATAAGACGCACGTATTTAAAATATTGTTGACATTTTTCAGATTTTAAATCCCTGCTAGTTCAAAACCACTCGAACTCCGAGTTTGCATTTCACCTTCAGAATATCAAACGGTCAGCAGTTTCCTCCATCGCTTCTTTTTTATCCCCTCTTTCCCTTGCACAGTGTTCTCCCTCCTCCAGCCGAGAGCAGGTTTCTGTCATACCTTGGCCGTACATTATAAAACACCATTGGGTACCAGCTCCGCTCTGAAATACGCAGCAGACACGCAGGTTAAGGAGAAAGGCAGGGGTTGTAGGTGACTGGGATTCAGAGGGAGCACTGCAGGTTACTCACATCCTTACCCTCGCCCCTTGGGTTCTCAGCAACATTCCTGAGCCCAAATCCAACCTGGAAAGGGATGTGTTCATCGGGGAACACAGGCGCAGCTACACACACACACACACAGTTTGGCTGTGGTGTGTTCAGCAACACTGCAGCTCTCAATCTCAAACACTGACCATCCCCCCCAAAAACAAAAACTCCCCATCAAAATATTTACCCCGTACACACAAATCATGTTAAACATGTTCACCTCTCCCTCCTTCCAGTAGCAGCAGCGGAACTCTCTCACCTAATGACGGTTCTCCTGGGCGGCTGTGATGCACAGAGAGCCCGTGTCAAGGCAGCTCAGTATAAAGTTGCAGCCGACCCTGTCGTTCCAGCTCCGGTTCGGGCAGGGACCTGCCAAGCTGAAGGCGATTGACGAGGAGACACAGAAATCCCTTCTTTTCATGCCGGAGTGATGAGACTTTAAGGTGGGTGTTGAGTCTTTTCCTTTATATATTTAAAAACAAAATTAAAATGAAACCAAAAGGGGGAAAATCGTTCATTATCGACCGTCCGCCGAGATTTCACAGATCAGGAGCAGCATATGCAGCAACATTATCGAGTGTGTGTGGAAAGGCTGTTGGGATTGGGAGCTCCGAGCGTGTGAGAAGAATCTATAGTGAATGAGAAAGTCCTGTACTGTTGGAGGCACAGAGAGAGAGAGAGAGGAGGGACTGAGATGGATTGAATGAACCAAGAGCCACAGAGAGAGAGAGAGAGGATAGACTGAAGGAGGAAGGAGATTGCAAAAAAAAAATGATGAGCAGAATGAGAAAAGGAGGTGGAGAGAAGGGGCGGGGTGGAGGGAGGGGAAAACTGCAGACTCCCTCAGACACAAGCTGGAAGCAGATGCTGATTGGCAGCTCGGATCAGGGAGCTGTGTTTATTCTGTCTTTCCCCTCTCTACGGGTTCATGGGGAAATGGTGTGTGTGGGGAGGGGTGACTTACTTTAAAGAAAGCGGGACATAAATCGAGTGAAACAATCGTGGAGGGGGGGGAGATTAAAGTGATTGTGAAATCCATAGGAGAAGCAGGAATGATTTTGTTTTCTCTCTCAAATCGTGCTGGGGGAGAAAGTTAGGATCACGCAGGGACGGGAGAGACAGGTGGAAATTGCATAAGGTATTCTGGAGCGGGATCCAAGGAAAGGGGGAATGGGTGGGTTTAGAGTCTTTGTCATTGTAGGTTTTTAAAATAAAATAGAGAGCCTGCAGTTTGAATCGATATTGGTCTTGGTTGTGGGCTGGAGCTGATGAAAGAGGGAACAGCAATGGATTAGGAGAGAGAGGGCGATGGGGACGCAGTGTAGATCCTGGGAGGATAAAGGGACAGGACTGCAATTTAACATGAAACGATAGGGAAATCGATGAAGCAGATTAGAGAGGGACAGAGAGACTCCGGGTTCTGAATCCAATTCCGAAAACACATTAGGCGTCTGTGCCCTACTGTGAAGGGGATCTTTGGAAATTCCAACTGATCCTCAGTCACCAACATACGAAGTTTAAGGGGGTGTGTGTTGCCTTTTTAAAAAAGATCTCTAGGATTGCTCTCACGACCTGTCCAGTGTTTCAGTGATTGAAAATCAGAATTGCTGGCACTGACAGAGATTGTGTGTGTATGTGTGTGTGTGTGAGAGAGAGAGAGAGCAGGTTCTGTCTGCAGCCTGCAGTTTCCCGTCAGTGAAGTGCCTATTACCGGGGAGGGGAGTGTGTGAGCCGGTGAAAGTTCACTACCTCTACCCCGGCGCTAGGAGAATGCAGTTTAACACCCTCCGACCACCCCCCGGTCCTGGCTGGGTGGCTGCAGGCTACATCTCAAGGATCAATCTAGATATTATTGGGAATTTATCAACACTGACCTAACTAGTGAGTCTGCATCCACAGTTTTAAATATATATATATATTCACCTAACTGTTCCCCTCCGCATTGCACTGCCGAGGTTTGCTCGCGTGGAACGATTCCTGAATGAATTACTCTTTGCAAAACGAAACCTTGCCATTTGCAGGGAGGACTGTTTCAGTATTCCGGTCAGAGAGACAGAATCCCTGCACATACACCCACCGTGCACAACTCCAGCCGGGCTAACTGCTGGATTGTTTTTTGGTCACAGATCTGGTCCTTTATCCCAGACAAGGTCTCCCTCTGTAAAGCGAAGCAACATAGCGACTGGACTTGTCCCGCCCCCTTTCACAGATGCAAAATGCAAACCCGGGGTTTTATATGAGATTTCCCCCATCCCTGATGAAGGGTTTCTGCCTGAAACGTCCATTCTCCTGCTCCTCTGATGCTGCCTGACCTGCTGTGCTTTACTAGCACCACACTCTTCGTCTTTAATATGAGATTGTTTGTCTATCCAGGCTGAACCCTATAGAATATAAGTCTCCTTTTCAGATTACCACTGAAAATCAGGGAGTGCTGGCTGACAGGTACAAACAGGAATGTCAGATACTAATAGACAGGATAGATGCAGGGAGGATGGTCCCGATGGTGGGTATGTCCAGATCCAGCTATTACAGTCTGAGGAGAGATGAGAGATTTCTTCACCCAAAGAGAGGTGAGCCTGTGGAATTCATTACCACAGGACGGAGTTGATGCCAGAATATTAAATGTATACAAGAGGTGGCTAGATATAGCATGTGCAATGAATGGGATCAAAGGATATAGGGAGAAAGCAGGATTAAGAAGCAGGCCTTTCTGAAGAAGGGCTCATGCCCGAAATGTCGATTCTCCTGCTCCTTGGATGCTGCCTGACCCGCTGCGCTTTTCCAACAACACATTTTTCAGCTCTGATCTCCAGCATCTGCAGTCCTCACTTTCTCCATAGAAATTGAGGACCCCAATTATCTGTGGTACCAAACCTCCATGCTAATTCAGCATAATTTTATTCTCGAAGAGAATCCAATTGGTTGTGGTAAATGGAACAAGCAAATAAGCTATTACAGTATTGCTGTGTGGTTATTGTAGATGCCAAATATTGAGAAGGAAACGGAAGGACAAATTTGTAGCAATAGTAAATAGTAAGTGATGAATGTAATACAAGAGAAATTGGAGGGTTTCTGGCATGCAGTATAGGAAGGGGGAAGGGTGCAATAAATGGCAACATGTGAGGAATTTTAGTTTAGGAGAAAGTGAGGACTGCAGATGCTGGAGACCAGAGTTGAAATGTGTGGTGCTGGAAAAACACAGCAGGCCATGCAGCATCCGAGGAGCAGGAGAATCGACATTTCGGGCATAAGCCCTTCTTCAGAAAGGCCTGCTTCTTAATCCTGCTTTCTCCCTATATCCTTTGATCCCATTCATTGCACATGCTATATCTAGCCACCTCTTGTATACATTTAATATTCTGGCATCAACTCCGTCCTGTGGTAATGAATTCCACAGGCTCACCTCTCTTTGGGTGAAGAAATCTCTCATCTGCGTCCTAAGTGGTGCACCCTTAATCCTCAGACTGTAATAGCTGGATCTGGACATACCCACCATCGGGACCATCCTCCCTGCATCTATCCTGTCTATTAGTATCTGACATTCCTGTTTGTACCTGTCAGCCAGCACTCCCTGATTTTCAGTGGTAATCTGAAAAGGAGACTTATATTCTATAGGGTTCAGCCTATAAACAATCTCATATTAAAGACGAAGAGTGTGGTGCTAGATGGGATGAATGTAGATTTCTCCAGCTTCCTCATTTCCCCTCCCTCCACCTTATCTCAGTCCCAACCCCCGGATTCAGCACCGCCTTCTTGACCTGCAATCTTCTTCCTGACCTCTCCCCCTCTCCGGCCTATCACCCTCACCCTCACCTCCTTCCACCTATCATATTCCCAGCGCCCCTCCCCCAAATTCCCTCCCTCCTACCTTTTATCTCAGGAATTTTATTTTACTCAGTATGTTTCTAGACCAATGCAGAATGAAACAGTTAGTTGGGGCAAATGGAATAGGTTGTTAAGGGGAAGCATCTAGACAAGAGTGATCATAATAAAGTTAAGGAGATGAGGAAAGCAACAAAGGGGAAAAAAAAGACAAAATTCAAGGTTGAGACTGAAGTTCTATGAATAAGAGCATCAGGGGTTATGGGAATAGGCAGGAAAGTGGAGTTGAGGATTATCAGATCAGTGATAATTACAGTGAATAGTGCAGCAGCCTTGATGGACTGAATAGCCTACGTCTGCCCCTAGTGTCTTAAAATATTACATTTTTAAAAATCACAATTTGCGAGGAGAGGTAGGTTAAAGCTAAAGATTGCACAGGAAAACAGCAAATGAGCAGTGACAAATCATGAAGCTGGAGAAAGCTCAGGCACAAAACAAGGATAAAAGATGGCACTCCCAGTGCAAGAAGGTAAATAAGGGCAAGTTTCCTCACACACAGTTGGTACAATTTGGAACGCACTACTTGAATATGTGTGAAGTAGATTCCATTGAAAGCCAAATGGATACAAATTTAGAGAGAACTCCTTTGCAGGGTTAAGAGACTAAGTTCAACAGTTGTTACTAAGACAGAGCACAGAGAACTTGGGAGAGTGGCCCCTGTAATTTTTGCAATTACATGTTCTTCAGCATAGAATTGTCGGCATTGTTATTCTGGTGCAGTTCTCTGGAAAAATACAGTTACGAGTTGTAATTTGGAAAGTAAGTGTCAAATATCACTGTGGCACACAACAGCAAGTAGCCATCTCCTAAACAGATGGACATCAAATCAGAATAAGGGTTCATTTATCAACCAGCTCTTAGCCCTGCCAAGAAGATAGTGATGATATATTTGACTGCCTGTTCCCCAATTGAGCAACAAACTGAGAGATGCTTCACATCTCTCAGCTAGCCTTGGAGTAGAACTGATGGTGTTTTGGCAACCCCACATTATTCTATCAAAAGGGAAAAAAATAACAATGTGGTAATGAGCAACTCCTTTCATTGGTTTCAGAAGAAATGTTAGTGCGATGCAGGGCACCAGATACTTACATAGTCAGGAATAAGCTCTCTCTTCCAATGTTGCTTGGGTAAAGGACAAACTGGCAATGAATGAACAAATTGGCAAGGAGTGAACAAACAAAGCTTTCAACCCTGGCACTTCAGTTGGAATCCAGTTGTTATTAGAATCAAAGAATCCCTACAATGTGGAAACAGGCCATTCAGCCCATCCAGTCCACAGCGACCCTCCAAACAGCATCCCATCCAGACTCACCCTCCTATTCTATCCCTGTAATCCTGCATTATGACTGGAATGATGTTTACCCCGCCCCACCTCCAATCTGTTTTGTAGCCTCATATGGGAGTAAGTTTGAAAAATGTTTTGTCACAAATGTTTTTTAGCCACATAACAATGTTTCTCATATTATGGAAGATATTGAATGCATGTGACAATCTCAGTGGCTACAGATTGGTGACATGAGAACCAGTTAGAACAATAACATTATCTTGTGCCCGAGGAAACTGGGTGTTACTGCAGCTGACCCATTCCTGTTTCTGGTACCCAGAAAATAGAAGATTGCCAAATCCCTCAACTTGACAAAAGTAACAATTTATCCAAAAATGCAAATTAGATCACAAAAAAATAGCCAGAATGTTTTGTCATATCAGGACAAAGCGCATTCTAGTGCAAATTATTGGTGACAATTTAACAAAACAAAAATCTATTGGGTTATCCATTGAACTTCTTCTGGCCACAGTACACAAACAGCTAAACTTAGTTTACTGCTACCTGTTTTTGCAAGCTGTAGAGAATACATACTATGATCTAGTGCATTGGGAGCTCTAAATCATATATATCAATTGCTGTAATGTAACTTTTTGTCATAAAAATTTAATTTACATTAAGAAGAAAATCGGCCATTTTTAGCTCGCTTGGCCAATGTAACACCACAGATACAGTAATGTGGTTGGCTTAACTTCCATCAGAGCAATTCAGTATGGGCATCTATCCCATCTATCCACTCCCCCCTCCACTCTGACCTATCACCTTCATCTCCGTCTTCATCTAACTATCGCATTCCCCGCTACCTTCCGTCCAGGCCCACTCCCTCCAATTAATCTCTCAGCCCACAAGCTCCCCAGTCCACAAGCCTCATACCTGATGAAAGGCTTATGCCCGAAATGTTGATTTTCCTGCTCCTCGGATGCTGCCTGACTTGCTGTGTTTTTCCAGCGCCACACTCGACCTTTAGGAAAAGTCACCCAAGAGGAAAAAAAATTCCATAGGAGTTTAACAAGACAGGACAGTCACCTGGAATTTGAATGTCAAGTCTTTTTGTTCTGAGGTGTTTAGTAAGTACAAGCGTAAAATTGTCTCTCTGAAATTCTGTTATTAGAGTTCAGAAAGAAGAAATTTGTAAAGAGCCAAGTGGAATGAAAGGAATCATCTCAGCAAATATCAAAAGGGTTGAGTAAATTATATTAGAGTCAGATTAGCAGGAATGCTGATAAAGTAGCAAATGAATAAAAGCACGGTTGGTCTAGTCACCTGTGAAAATATTTCACAATCACACACAAATAATCGTCCTGTCCCAGGTGGACTACAGGTGCTGCCTATCTGTGCCATCTTCACAGAGACAGGAGATAATTAGGATGGCAAGTTAGGAATTCCATTCAATTACAGGTGGCACCCAGGATCCACAGTTGAGAACAGAAATGCAAGTGTCTGAGTTATTCCTAACACAAAGAAAGATAGCTGTGGCTGTCAGAGGTCAGTCATCGCAATCACAGGATGTCACTGCAGGTGTTCTTCAGGGTAATAAAGTAGGCCCAACCATGTTCATCTACTTCAACCATCCACCACAATGTCAGAAGCAGGGACTTCTGCTGATGATCGTCCATTGTTTAGTACCATCCATAGCTCCTCAGGCACTGGAAGCAGTTTGTGTACATAAGCATAAAGACCTGGGCAACTTCCAGACTTCAGCTGGGAGGTCCTCTATCTGTCCAGCATCTGCACGACTCCAGGAAATTAAGGTAATAATTTCTACTTGCTTAGTAGGGTGCAGCTCCAACAACACTAAAAAGCTTTGACATCATGCAGACAAAGCAGCCTGCATGGTTGCTGGGCTGCCCACACCCCCTTCCATATTCATTCCCCTCCCCACCAATGCACAGTGACTGCAGTGTTTACCTTCTGCAAAATTCAAGATTATACAAGATGGAGTAAGTGACCAAGTCACCATTACCACCATTTAAACCTGTATCCTGCTCGACAAGGACAATGTCAGAAGATGCATGGAGATACCACAACCTGCAGGTCCTGCTCCAACCCACACATCATCCCTGACTAGGAACTGTAACACTTTGCCTTTACTGTCACTGGTTAAGATCCTGGGACTTGCTCCCTAACAGCACCAACGGTTTCTTTAAACTTCATGGACTGCAGTTGTTCAAGGATGCAGTTCATCATCTCCATCACAAGGGTAATCGGAGAGAGGCAATAAATACTGGCTCAGCCTTTGAATGAATCATGTAGGAAGCTTTGTCCACCAGCAGCCTTACTGGGATAGCTGGGTCCTGCCAAGTGATAGCCTGCAGGGGTGTCTTATGATGAAGGCACCCTCTGAAAGCTTTAAAAATATTTAAAACTAAATGTGGCTACAGCAGCTGGGAAGACTCTATCTATTCTTGAACAATGAAGGACAGAGTTGATCAAGCCCTAATGGTCTTTGAATAGAGCCACAATTGCAAGCAGTATCGAGTTATCACCAAATTGAATAACAATGAAACTCATGGAATCTCTATAGTGTGGAAACAGGCCATTCAGCCCACAGCGACCCTGAAAACAGCACCTCACCCAATCCCTGTAATCCTGCATTTCTCATGGCTAATCCACCTAGCCTGCACATCCCTGAACACTATGGGCAATTTAGCATGGCTGATCCAAGTAACCTGTACCTCTTTGGACTATGGGAGGAAACCAGAGCACACAGAGAAAACCCACACAAACTAGGGGAGAATGTGTAGATTCCACACACAGACAGTCATCCAAGAACCGGGGTTCCTGGTGTTGTGAGGCAGCAGCACTAACCACTGAGCCACCGTGCTGCCCTAAAACCAGTGGAGGACAATCAAAGTTCATCATCACATGGAATAGTCTGCACCTCAAGTAATATGGGTAGTTCTGTCACTGAAGCTTAAGGATATTCGAGATCAGGCTGCAAAATGCTAAAAAGCCAATCCTCTGCTTTAGTGATGAGGAAAAATGAGAATATGTTGTATTTATCTGCCTTGAAGGAAGCCAGTTGAGGAGCAATCTTACAGACTGACAAAGGATACTAAATAACACGTAAGTATCAATGATGAAATTAAATGGTGATAAAAAGCCACAAGTTTATTAATCAACTGGTAACTTTAAGGCTGTCATCAGGAAACTCTACACCCAAAGACTGATCGCCACCCAGTATCGACTCCTATAGAGAATCGGAGAGGTGAAAACCTTGGAAATATTTAAGGATCAACTGGACCAGTTGGTAAATTGTAGATGAATATATAGACTCTCCTTGACTGGGTAAGTAAAGATGAACCCAAATGCTTTCCTCACTCAGAAATTCTTGCCTCCTGCAAAGTCTTAGATGCAGAAGGCAGTCAACAGGCAAATTAAGTTTACTGTCATGCCACAAGGGAAAAAATGGCAGTTATTAAAAGGAGCTAAAAGGATAAGCAAAACCTTTATGTGCCACCTGCATAGTGTCTCAGTGCGGATACCACAAGGATTAAGGCTAGATTAAAAATGACTTTTTTTGCTGAGTTAAGAACAGACAATTGGGCAGAGATAAAACCTGTCAAGGATACCTCACATGTTCATCCCCACTGGGAAAATCGAGCTTAGAGAAGCTTCAAATGCAATTGGCTACTTCCCTGTGTCTGCTTTTAAAAAATAACTAGACAGAAAACATTTTCAAAATATCAACATAAACTATTTGCATATGGTAATATGAGTATTGGCCCAGATACAAATATGGAAACAAGTTGACTGTGGACGATAATTTAACCACTTGTAAACAGTCATTAAAATCACCTCAGCTTAAAGAGAGCTCAAGGAGACAAAAATCTTTAATCTGAAGAGAAAGAATATGCTGAAGCTAATTGCTATGTACAACAGGAAAGATGCCAACTTTGCAAGAACCTCCTCTTGTAAGTATTGTATTGTGAATATAAAAGCAGAAAATGCTGGAGGTGGTAGTCATATTTTGATAGCAAAAAACGAGTTTGACTGACACACCGAAGCAAAATACTGCAGATACTGATCATCTGAAATAAAAATTGAAGATGCTGGTAAGAGTCAACAGGTCAGGCAGCCTCGATGGAGAGGGAAACAAAGTTAATGTTTTGAGCTGATGACCTTTCAGCTGAAACATATTCAGGTTATAGCAAGAATAAAGAGAGAGTGTGTCAGGGAATGAGTCAAGGCAAGTATAAAGCAAAAGGGAAGATTTCTGATCAGCAAATCATATTCATTGATAAAAATGATGGTGGTGAAGGGAAAGGGAATCTCATTCACCCCTAATTTTGTGAAACAATTGTTTGAATTCGTGCAATCAGGAACCTACTCAGCCATAATATTAAAACAGATTTTATCAAAGTCACAAGTTACGTTCTTTGTGACGATACCAAAGTAAAGATTTTCTCCTCATCCTTCCTGATCTGCCATCAGTCTTTGATGTATTCGACCACACCATTCTCAAAGGCATCTCCATCTGCTGTTGTCTGGCTGGGCAAGAATGTTCTCACTCACTTCCATTCTTCTCTATCTAAGTTTAGCAAAGGCCTCTGTATCTGCTCCAGTACTCAGGCATCCCTCAGAGGTCAATGCTTTTCTCATCTACCTGCTGATCCTTATTGATATCAACTGACAGCATTAGTTTTCACATGGGCATTGATGAACTCAGTTCCACCATACCATCATCAAGTCATAGAGTCATGGAGATGTACAACACGGAAACAAATCTTTCAGTCCAACCTGTCCATGCTGACCAGCTATCCCAACTCAATCTAGTCCCACCTGCCAGCACCTGGCCCATATCCCTCCAAACACTTCCTATTCATATACTCATCCAGATACCTTTTCAATGTTGTAATTCTACCAGCCTCCACCACTTCCTCTGGCAGCTCATTCCATATACGTACCATCCTCTGCATGAAAACATTGCACCTTAGGTCACTTTTATATCTTTCCCTGTTCACCTAAAACCTATGCCCTCTAGTTCTGGACTCCCCCATCTCAGGGAAAAGACTTTGTCTATTTATCCTATCAATGCCCCTCATGATTTTATAAACTCTATAAGATCACCCCTCAGCCTCTGATGCTTTAGGGAAAACAGCCCCAGTCTATTCAACCTCTCCTTATAACTCAAATCCTCCAACTCTGGCAATTTCTATGTAAATCTTTTCTGAACTCTTTCAAGTTTCACAACATCTTTCTGATAGGAAGGAGACCAGAATTGCATGCAATATTCCAACAATGGCCTAACCAATGTCCTATACAGGACTCACATCTCTCACAACAGCTTCACTATTGCTAAGTTATCCAACTGCTTATCTGGTATCCAGTGCTGTGTCATAGACAAGAGAGAAAAGGCAAATTGAATTAGTCTTCCTGTCCATAACAGACCATTTTAATTTGCATTTTGTATTTTTCTTTCTCATTGTAAATGTAAGCAGCAGAGTGTTTCTCCAGACCTGATTTGTGAAATCCAATTTGGAAATGACCCGCACCAAATTCATTAGGGTTGAAACAAAATATGGTTTCTGACTGCATTCAAAACATGAGGTGTCATACATTCACTTTCACATTTGCATCCAAGCAAGAAAAATGTAGAAAAAATGTCAATTACAGATTATTTTGAGTCATAGAGATGCACAGCATGGAAACAGACCCTTCGGTCCAACCCGTCCATGCCGACCAGCTATCCCAACCCAATCTAGTCCCACCTGCCAGCACCGGGCCCATATCCCTCCAAACCCTTCCTATTCATATACCCATCCAAATGCCTCTTAAATGTTGCAATTGTACCAGCCTCCACCACATCCTCTGGCTGCTCATTCCATACACATACCATCCTCTGTGTGAAAAAGTTGCCCCTTAGGTCTCTTTTATATCTTTCCCCTCTCACCCTAAACCTATGCCCTCTAGTTCTAGACTCCCCGACCCCAGGGAAAAGACTTTGTCTATTTATCCTATCAATGCCCCTCATGATTTTATAAACTCTATAAGATCACCCCTCAGCCTCTGATGCTTTAGGGAAAACAGCCCCAGTCTATTCAACCTCTCCTTATAACTCAAATCCTCCAACTCTGGCAATTTCTATGTAAATCTTTTCTGAACTCTTTCAAGTTTCACAACATCTTTCTGATA